>NC_079515.1:25466015-25595999 GCF_000801105.2 Raphanus sativus | reverse complement strand
GAGGCAGCTTCTGCTTCTTCTTCGACCCCATCCTCCCTGTAGCTGCTCACTCTCCCCCTTCAGACGGGACCATACGGCAGAAGACTCTTGTCTCTCCTTCCGTGTCTCCTAAAAAAGTGCTAGTACGTGCTCCTGCGTCTCCAGCTGATCCTTGTTCTCAGGGCAGAAAAAGGTATCTAGAGCGAAGAGTTTGCCTCCAAATCTATATTTGGATCAGATTACTCGGCGTCGTCTGATTGGCACTATTTGCAAAGCGATCTGAAGTTGCGCAAGGAAATGAGGTTTTCTTCGCCTGGAGAAGAGAGAAATGCTCTGGTTACGGATGATAAGTTTGCGGAAGAAGAGGAATTAGTTGCAGCGGCTCAAGCCATTCTTCGTGACCGGCTTGCTGCAATCAATTCTGACCCCCAGAAAACTCTACTATTAATTCCAGAAAACATGCGAGAAGGAAGCTGCGTCAGAAAATATATCTGCTGACCAGTGGTTCTGATAGTGGAACTCCATCTCTGTGGCTTCCATTTCTAAGGGTACAGTTGATAATTTTTGGTTTAGCTTCCGATGAACAAAGGCGCTCGCGTCCTGTTCATTCTAAGGAAGCCTAGTGCGCAGCACTGCCCTTTTTGTCTCTCAATGAAGAGTTTTTTTTGGAATGTGCGGGGCCTCAACGGCAGGGATAGACAATCTCTAGTTATTGATTGGATTAGGCGTAACCGGCCTCTTCTAGCGGTTTTTTTGGAAAACACATGTGCAGCAGGAAAATTTACTTGGCGTTATGAACTCTGTAGTTCCTGGTTGGAGGTTGAAGGGAATCACTCTTTGGAAGCTAATAACGGACGCATAGTGGTGGCCTGGGATCCATTATTGTCAGTAATAATCTTTTACTCCTCCCCTCAGCTGGTTCTTTGTGGAGTCTTTAATCCTCAGACTCAACAGTCTTTTTCCGTAGCATTCATTTATGCTCGTAATCTTCGAGAATAAAGACTGGAATTGTGGGACAAGATCAGAGAGTTGGCTCATTCCAGAAACCTTCATGATACTCCTTGGATTCTCCTTGGAGATTTCAATCAAGTTTTATCTTCTGACGAGGTTTTCTCTAGCTCTCCGTCGGAGCTTTGTCCCCGGGGAATACAAGAGTTCGCAGATTGTCTTGAGGAAAGCGAGATTTTTGATTTGGCCTTCAGAGGTTGCTTCTTCACATGGTATAACAAGAGCGATTCGAACCCTAAATCCAGGAAGATTGATAGGGCCTTAGTGAATGAAGCTTGGGTGGAGCGCTACCCTGACTCTTATGCCTTCTTTGATACTCCGGGTTCGTCTGATCATTCGCCTTGCCTCGTTCATTTAGCAAACCAATTATCTCCGAGGAAGTGTCGGTTTATCTACTTTGATATGTTCTCAACTCATCCGAAATTTCATCGCCTCTTGGAGGATGCTTGGACGGCGGCTACTCTGTTAGTCTCTCCCTTGGATTCTCCCATGACTGCTCTATACAAGAAGCTTCGTGCTGCTAAGATGTGTTGCAAATCGATTAATAGGAGTAGTTTCAGCAATATCCAGCTCAGAGCAAAAGAAGCTCGTCAGCCTTGGATCAGGTTCAGTTGAGAGTATTGTCTGATCCATCTACTCAGCTTTTTGAAGATGAATCTGCAGCTAGAAATCTTGGATGTTCTTTGCTGCAGCTGAGGAATCCTTCCTGCATCAAAAAATCTCGGGTTCGATGGCTTACTGTTGGTGATTCTAATACAGGAGTTTTTCACAAAGCGGTCAGGTCAAATCTTTTCGAAGAATGTCATTCACTACTTGCTAGACCAGTTGGGAAACAAGATCTTTGACTCTGCTACTTTGAAGACAATGGCTTCTCAATTCTATGAAAGATCTTCTTGGCACTGCGAACGCTAACATTGCTCCATATTCGGTAGAAGAGATCAGAAATATCCACCCATTCCGGTGTTCTGACTCACTTGCAGCTCAGCTTACAGCTCTTCCTCGGAAGTAGAAATCAGAGAGACCGTGTTTGCTTTGCCTAAGAATAAAGCTTCAGGCCCCGACGGGTTCTCTGTGGAGTTTTTTGTTTCTTTCTTGCGAGCTGGTTGGCAAACGACCTCGTGGAAGCAGTTCGTAACTTCTTTTATCAATCCTTGTCTGTCTAGGCAGGTGAATGCCACGGTCATATCTCTTTTGCCTAAGGTTCCAGGTGCAGCAAACCTCTCGGAGTTTCGGCCTATCTCACTGTGCAATACCGTTTATAAGGTCATTGCAAAAGATTATTGGCACTCGCCTAAAGAAGATAACTCCATTGGTGGTACAGCGAAACCAAGTCGGGTTCATCAAAGGGAGACTATTATGTGAAATTGTTCTTCTTGCGTCTGAATTGGTTTCCGATTTCAACACTCCAGGTGACACTTCTAGAGGCTGCTTGCAAATAGATATCACCAAGGCTTATGACAACGTCGATTGGTCCTTCCTCTTGAATGTTTTGGAGGCTTTCAATTTGCCCGAAGTCTTTATTCTTTGGATCAGGACTGGTATTACATCGCCTCATTATTCTGTAGCTTTCAACGGGGAGCTAGTTGGTTTTTTCCCAGGGGAAAAAGGTCTTCGTCAAGGTGATCCTATCTCCTCCTCCCTCTTTGTTATAGCTATGGATATTTTGTCTAAGAACCTAGACTCTGCTGCTCGTGATCATCTGTTCGGTACTCATCCAAAAGGTCGTTATCCTCTCATCACTCATCTTTGTTTTGCGGATGACATGCTCATTTTCTTTGATGGTAGTGAAGAATCGATAGCTGCTATTATCAATGTTCTCAATTCGTTTTATATGGGATCGGGCCTCGGCTTAAATCTTGCAAAGACTGGTCTTTTTAGAGATGGTCGGAACACACAGGCTACTAAGGAGTTGGCAGAACGTTTTGGTGTTACTCCAGGGTCTTTACCTGTTCGGTATCTGGGCGTACCTTTGATGCCTAATAGGATCACTAAGCTCGACTACCAGCCTTTGGTTGATAGAGTCAGAAAAAAGATATCTTCTTGGACAGTTCGCCATTTGTCGTTTGCGGGGAGACTTACTTTGATTCAGTCTGTTCTATATGGTATGTTCAACTTCTGGGCATCAATCTTTCAACTTCCCAAAGGATGCATAGATGCTGTGGAGCACTTGTGCAATGCATTTCTTTGGAGTGGAGGAACGGACTCAGCTAGAGGAGCAAAGGTTTCGTGGGAGTCCGTATGCACCCCCAAATCCGCGGGTGGTCTCGGTCCTGCGCAGATTAGAAGCTTCTAATATTGTCTTCGGTTTGAAGCTCATCTGGTTACTCTTTGCAGCGACCGGATCGTTATGGGTAGCTTGGATCAATGAACATCTACTGGCTGATGATGGTACTATATGGACTGCGAATTTTGAAAATTCAGGATCTTCTATCTGGAGACGATTGATGAAGCTCAGGCCTGTAGCTCGTCCATTTGTTTCATGTCAGATAAACTCCGGTTCTCAGGCTTTCTTTTGGCACGATGACTGGACGGGTCTAGGCCGCTGAGCACCGTTGCGGGGCCAGATGGTCCACGAGTATTAGGCATTTCTTCTACAGCGCGCGTCTCAGAAGTTATATCAGGGGATTCTTGGCTTCTTCCGAGAGGTCGTCACCCGATTATTCAGCTTATTAAGGCTTGTCTTCCCGCCAATCCTCCTGATCTGTCATCGGATCTTCCTGATGCCTTTCTTTGGAGGAACAACCCGAATACAGTACCTGGTCGTTTTTCTGCTTCGAAGACGTGGGAGACCTTACATCCTCTCTCCTCCTACTGTCCCTTGGCACAAGACAATTTGGTTTAAAACCAGAATTCCCAAGCATGCCTTTCTATCGTGGGTGGCAACCCTCAATAGACTCCCAACGAGAGACAGGCCTGCAGCAGTGGGGAATGAATGTTCCTACAACTTGTCTTCTTTGTAATGCCTCCGATGAGAGCCGAGATCATGTTTTCTTTCAGTGTTCCTATTCCCAAGAGGTCTGGACCAGATTCTTCAGTGCTCCTACTTTCTCACCTCCGCAAGGCTATGAGAGCATTATCTCTTGGTTACCTTCCGCAGCAGGTAACTCGATGCTCAGAGATATTTGCTACTTGTTATTTCAGGCTATTTTATATGTGATGTGGAAGGAAAGAAATGGGAGATTGCATGCTTCGACTGCGAAACCATCTCGGGTACTGATCAGAGAGATCACTGGTATTATAAAAGCTAAATTGTTTGGTTTGGATCGTATGAGAGGTGTTTCTCGGCGCCAACGACTGCAGCACTCTTCAACAACTCACGACTCATATCTTCAACTCTGGTTTCACCACTTTGACTCCTAGCAGAGCTCTCCAACAAGGAATCAATTCACTGCAATCCTGTTTCACATGTGTTTCTTATATTTATAGTTAGCCTCCAATCTGTTGTCGTTTTATTATTTGCTTCAGCTCTTGTTCAAAACATTGTCCTTGTTTGGGATGGAATAAAGAATTGAGTACTTGCAAAAAAAAAAAAAAAAAAAAAAAAAAGAGTTCATGGGAAGTTATGTATTCCATAGAATTTTCGTGTTTTCCGCCAGAATTCTACAATAGGTTCATCATTCCGGTGGCAACAATCAACAATTATGTTATCCTCTCAAACTCTCGTCATGACATATGGGTATTCTACGGTTCCAAAAACCATATTTTTCCTTACAAATTTACTGCTAGTAAATACCATATGTCTTTTTTTGAGACACTAGTCTCTGTTTACCAATTAGTTTGATTGTATTGTATTTTTATGTATTGATGCTTTAATAGACAAATGTTTTTTTATAAGCAACTTATCTTGATGAGTAAATACTTAATCAAGTTACTGCCGAGTGGATTGCCTTTGTCCGAGGTACACCAAGCCTTTATCAGTACATATAACAGGAAACATGAACAAGGAAGACAATGTGTACTTAAAAGTATTCATTCTCTAAAAAGATACTTTGTACTGCTCATTCTCGAGTATCTGGCAGCCATGTTGATCCTTCCTATCTCTCAGAATATATTCACTGCTGATTCTCGAGTTCAGACAAGAATCAGCCTCAGCATACAAGATCATGGTCATATTATGACACAATACACACAAAAGAGCTGATAACCCTAACTAAAGGTAGGTGGTCCAGCTAGCGATGGAGGGGAAGAGAAGAAGAAGCGTAAACATTCCACATGACATAGTAGAAGAGATTCTGGTGGATATAGTGTGGTTCGTGGGCAAGGAGGGGCTATCATATCAGTATCCTTGACCAGATCTGAGTCTGGAATCTTAGAGAGCTACCAAACTTAGCAAGAGCTGTATGTGTCCCCGAAATAAAATCACAAAAAGAGTCTTTTGTCATACCTGAAGAATATACCATACTGAAACAAGCAAGTACTGCGTAACGAGCTAAATACGCCTCCTATAATCCAACTTGAATCGAAAGAAGTCAAATCAAGGTAAAGCGAAAGGGTAGGTTCTGAAGATGTAAAGAAGCAGAAGAGAGAAGTTTCGGGCCTTTGTATAGCACTATAACTAGAGCACCAGATATAGATACTATTGTGCCAATGATTTTAGCCTGAGTAGCAGAGCTCTTTAACACTATCCGTGTAATCCTTCACGAGTCACCAAAGGAAGCACAAACACTTAACGTTAACACTATCTGACTTTATCTGAGTACAATACTTTCCCTAGAGAGAATCCAAAGAAAACAAGGTGGAACCTGAATACTAGCTATTATCATTATATCTTACAAGAATAAATTGATCATACATGTCTAAGGGCATGGCCAACGGTGAAAGAATCAAATTGAGTATCTAAACCACAGATTATTTTATTTGTTCACTTTATCAACTGATTAAATTTTAATTTAAAAGAAAAAAAAATGTAACCAATGAGAAGAAGACAAGTTAGAAACCCATTCTCCTGCTTCCACGAACAATTGTATCCGGGAAGGCGCTCCGTACTATTCAACCGCTTCCAACAAGGTTCTCCATCACTGCCCATTCGAAAAGATGTAAACTTTAGTTCGAAAAAAAAAGAACTTGTTTTTTTTTTCTAACTCGTTGAATGCCTTTTGTTTTGCTCCATAGGTAGGTCGTAATGGAAGCTTCTCAGCTTCTGCTAAAGGATATCATTTTGGGAAAGAGTTGCTGAGTTTTGCTTCAGAAAGGCTCTTTGCTTTAGAGCCCTTGATAATCCTCTCCTTACGATAAAGATTTATCAAAAACTATTCTCATATTACTTTTTAGAAAATATATCAACTAGAAAACAAGTTACAACTTTGTAAGATTGTTTTTTTAGGTTCAAAAAGAACAACAAAGCAAGCTGCTATTTCTAGGTTCAAAAAGAGATTCTCCATTTCCAATAAACTTATCAATACATGAAACATGTACAGAGTGCTCTTACAGTTACAACAACATATCACATCTTTTAATCATTACAGAAGAATATAGTTACTTTTATTACCGAACTGGACATAGAATAGAAGGTATCTGTCACATCCAGAACCAAGAATTGGATCGAACCCTATCTTGCAAAGGAAGCAACATAGTCGGTACAGTGTTAATTCCCTCCACGTTTGTTTTTTCTCCACTCCCATGGCTTCTCTGGATTTTTAGCCCCCCCACAAGCCAATACGCTTCTGCTTAGCCTCATTTTCCCACTGATCTCAAACACCAAAAAGACAAATTAAACATCATAAAGAATAATATAAAGAAACTAAAGAGACATAAGGTTTACAAAATCTTGCTTTGCAAGAATAATATAAAGAAACTATGATGCATTTTTCCGTTGGAGTTGCTCTTATATACTGAGGATAAATAATATTGCGTGCGTGAGTACTGTAGAGCATGTGCAGAAATGTTAACTTAGTAAAGTTATGGGGATGATGAGCTAAGCGAACGAACGCTTCGCTAAGTCTGTGAGCATGATTATGAGAGAAGGTGGTGGAATCACCAACAAAAGAAGAAGAAGAAGAGAAGGCTACTTAGAAAAAGATTGCTTGGACAGGAAGAAAAGATGCTCGAGATGAATGTGCATGTAGAAAAGCAACAAAAATAACAGTCAACTAATCGTTGAATTATATTTTAACTCATTTATTTTATAAATGAATCAAGCAATCGATCACGTGAATTACAACATGTAACTAAATTTGAGAAGAAGATCAGTTGGTTCATGTGGCTTTAAGGTTTGATGTTAAATTTGTGTTAAGCAAATAAAAAACTAAATTTGATAAATTCAACGTTCATTACTATTTTAACCATAATAGCTCATTTATTTTATAAATGAGTTATGAGTCAAGCCCACCTAGTTACTAACTAACTAGTTTGGGTAATTAGTGGGGTGATTCGTGTAAAACTCAGCCCATGTGGATATGAATTAGTTTAACCTAAATATAAGTAGAGTTGCGATAGAAAGAAACGTAACCCTAACTAAAGGTAGGTGGTCTAGCTAGCGATGGAGGGGAAGAGAAGAAGAGGCGTAAACATTCCACGTGATATAGTAGAAGAAATTCTGGTGAAGGTACCTGTGAAGTCTCTGGTGAGATTCAAAGTAGTGTCGAAAGAATGGAGAAGAAGCATAGAATCAACGTGTTTCATAGAGAAACACATAAGGTATCAGAAATCTCTAGGAGGAGCGACGATTCTTTCAACAGGAAGAAGAAGACGAAATTGTCTCGTTCTAGAAAAGCTGTTGATCACGCCTTGCAGTGGAAGCATACAGACTTGTCCATATCTACCCATCAAACCTTTTCGACCTACTTATGATTTCAAAGTCTCAGAGCCTTGCGACGGTTTGTTTTGTATCTATACCAAAACCAATGATCTTAAGTTTAACCTTGTCAATCCTGCTACTAATAGCCGCCGCATACTCCCAGATCCCATCTCTACCCTCGATGCAGGTACTTAAATATTAACTCAATCTCTATACTTTCAATTACTCAAAAACCCTTTTATATAAGTTCTTTTTTTGTTTATATAAATTTGGTTTGCTTTTGTAGTTTATGGGCAATCGATGTATTCGTTGCTAGGGATCGGAAGAGAGAATGGTGTGATTCCAAAGCATAAGCTATTATGGTTTTTCCAGTGTAATGACAAATTGGTGAATGAATTTACTAGGTGCAAGGTTTTGTCTCTTGACTCTAATAGTTGGAGATACGTAGATCCACCCAACTGTCGAATTTACTGTGACCAACCTATAATTCACTTGGATGGAGTGCTCTATTGCTTCAGCTTCAACCGCGAAGAGATGGGTTACGGCCAACCGTGCATCTGTAAACTACTAGCTTTTGATCTTCACACAGAGACGTTTCATAGTTTTTCTACTCAGGATTTGGAGTCTAGAGACTGCCGTGAATTAAGCATGTGTATTCTTAATCATCGTCCATGCATCTTCAAGAAACGTCTTGGTAATAACGACCTTCTCTTCAAAATTTGGGGTCTAGACATAAACAAGAGTTCATGGGAAGTTATGTATTCAATAGAATTTTCGTGTTTTCCGCCAGAATTCTACGATAGGTTCATCATTCCGGTGGCAACAATCAACGATCATGTTATCTTCTCAACTCTTGTCATGACATATGGGTATTCTACGGTTCCAAAACCCATATTTTTCCTTACAAATTTACTGCTAGTAAATACCATATGTCTTT
This sequence comes from Raphanus sativus, assembly GCF_000801105.2. Lineage (NCBI taxonomy): Eukaryota > Viridiplantae > Streptophyta > Magnoliopsida > Brassicales > Brassicaceae > Raphanus > Raphanus sativus. The sequence goes on along the minus strand of NC_079515.1, from coordinate 25,587,339 downwards.
TTTTGAGACACTAGTCTCTGTTTACCAATAAGTTTGATTGTATTGTATTTTTATGTGTTGATGCTTTAATAGAGAAATATTTTTTTATAAGTAACTTATCTTGATGAGTATCTGACAGCCATGTTTTTTTTTTTTTTTTTTTTTTTTTTTTTTTTGCTAAATGAAAGACAGCCATGTTGATCCTTCCTATCTCTCAGAATATATTCACTGCTCATTCTCGAGTTCAGACAAGAATCAGCCTCAGCATACAAGATCATGGTCATATTATGGCACAATACACACAAAAAGAGCTGATAACCCTAACTAAAGGTAGGTGGTCCAGCTAGCGATGGAGGGGAAGAGAAGAAGAAGCGTAAACATTCCACATGACATAGTAGAAGAGATTCTGGTGGGTATAGTGTGGTTCGTGGGCAAGGAGGAGCTATCATATCAGTATCCTTGACCAGATCTGAGTCTGGAATCTTAGAGAGCTACCAAACTTAGCAAGAGCTGTATGTGTCCCCGAAATAAAATCACAAAAATAGTCTTTTGTCATACCTGAAGAATATACCATACTGAAACAAGCAAGTACTGCGTAACGAGCTAAATACGCCTCCTATAATCCAACTTGAATCGAAAGAAGTCAAATCAAGGTAAAGCGAAAGGGTAGGTTCTGAAGATGTAAAAGAAGCAGAAGAGAGAAGTTTCGGGCCTTTGTATAGCACTATAACTAGAGCACCAGATATAGATACTATTGTGCCAATGACTTTAGCCTGAGTAGCAGAGCTCTTTAACACTATCCGTGTAATCCTTCACGAGTCACCAAAGGAAGCACAACACTTAACGTTAACACTATCAGACTTTATCTGTGTACAATACTTTCCCTAGAGAGAATCCAAAGAGAACAAGGTGGAACCTGAATAGTAGCTATTATCATTATATCTTACAAGAATAAATTGATCATACATGTCTAAGGGCAAGAGCTTTTGATATGGTTTCTGGTTATCTGGCTTTTACATTTTACGAGACTATACTCAATTTTACGAGACTATGTTTATATATTACATTTTACGAGACTATGTTTATAAGTTTTTTTTTTGAAAAATGGCATAACTATGTGTATAAGTTAAAAGGTAAAAAGTGTGACAAGACAAATTATTATACTAAAAATGAAAGAAAATTAAATACAAACTAATAACAAGTACAACACAAATTATAACACTATTAAATTCTATATATATTTTATAAAATATTATATATATGTCTAATATGTATATATATAAATGTTACACAAAATATATATTATATTATATACACATATTATATATACCATATATTATTAATTAAAATTTGACAAATCAATTTCCGTCCTTTAGGGCGGGTCCTAATCTAGTTGAGTATCTAAACCATAGATTATTTTATTTGTTCACTTTATCAACTGATTAATATTTTAATCTAAACTAGATTTTGACCGCCCGACCAAGTGAGTATTTATTTTATGTTTTTAGTTTTTTTAATATTAAATGATGTATTTGTAATACTTAAATATAAATTTAGATTGAAACAAATAATCTTTACAGTTATGATAAAAATTAAAAATAAAATTTCAATAAAATATTATGATTTAAATTTTAAATTTTCTAATTAAAATAATATAGAGGGGAGTCATAAATTTTTTTAATTCAAAAATCTTAGCATCCCATAAAAAAAATTTTAAATACATAAAATATATAAACATATTTGGAACTATAATTTCTATTAAAATAAATTTGTTAAAGAAAAAAATTTTGTATTATTTTTGTTTATTTTTAGAGTTTGACTCGTGACTGTATAAATATTTTCTTTCACTTTAGTTTTTTGTGTACTAGTGGTATACTCTATATATATATATTAAATTAAAATTTATTACATAATTGTTAATATAACATTTTAAAACATAACAATTTTATTTATTACTTCAAAATAATTATATTTTGTGACTTAATCATCTATTATATCACAGTGTATCATATAAACACATCTTATATTTATAACTAATTGAATTTATATTATGAAAGCATTATGCTAAAAATATATAAATAAATTGTTTTACATTTTATTTATATATTATATAATTTGATTATGATGTGTGATTTTTTAGTTTATTATTTGTTACTAATAAATATTAAAAATATTTAATATGTTAATACAAAATATATTAGAAAATCTATTTTGGTTAAAATTTTATTAAGGAAATCTATAATTTAAATTAGGAAAAGATATTAAATGTTTAAATCTGTTATTTAAATTAGGAAAAAAACAACCATACTTAAATATAGCTTAATTTAATATCACAGTGGCATGGCAATGTAATTCTAATGGAAAACTAAAGGTTAATATAATTTTGTACTCTCCTTTCATTGTAATCAAATAGTAAGTTTCAGATTTTTCGGCCTAAATTTTAGTTTCTTACGCGATTATTGATTCTTTGACCTAAAATATTTTTAAAAATGAGATCAGCTCAATCAATAAACAAATTATGTAATTAACAAAAAAAAATTGCTTAAGAGCCAAAATATTAATTTGATCAAGAATATAAATTTTAATTTTCTATACAATATTTCTTAAATAGTTTTCATAAAATTTCACCATGCACAATGATTTATTTTAAGGGCCAAATATTTATTTTCTATAGAATATAAATTTTATTTTTTATATGTTGTATTTTTAATTTTTCAAAACAAGTATAAATTACTAAAACTGTTAAAAGTCTCACATGGTCAAAGTTTAATTTTTTTTCTATAATAAGATACAATGATTATAAAACCATATGAATAAATAATTTTATTTTAATTGGTGTTTATGTATATATATATATATTTCATATCCTCTAAATTAAACTATACATCATATGAAAATACATACTTATATTTGATATTTGAATAGAACTATATTAAAATGTTAATATTTTAATTTCAAAAAAATTATTTTATTAAATGATTATAAATTATTGAAACCACTAAACATCTCACATTAAAATAAATTGTTGGCGTAAAATTTTGTTTCACAAATAAGCAAATAATTATAAAATCATATGAGTAGAAACCTTATTTAATAAATATCCATGTTAAACGTATACTATATATTTATGTTAATACCATTTAAATTTAATTATATATAATATATGATATATAAAATTTATTGTTTTGATTTATTTACCCTAAAATGATTAAGAATAAACAAGAACGATCGTTTGATTTATATGTGCACGCTAATTTATTACATAATAGTAACTAATTTCTTAGTTATTTAATATATAATTATTATTTTATTATTTCATAATATGCAGAAAACAATAATTAGTAAATATAAATTATTTATTTTGCACTAGGCGCATATCTTAACCTAAGTATATATCTCTTTAATAATTTTAAATATTAAACATTTTATAAATCTCATGCCAAAACAAAAGAACGAAATAAGAATAAACTCACAAAATCAATAGTAATAACTAAAATGAAAAAGAAACACAAAAAAAACAAAAATATTGAAGATATATAGGATTGGCACATGAACATAAAATTCTCATAATCTTAACTAAACTTTAAATTTCTAAATCCACAATTTTTACACTTTTTGAGTATTATAAAACCTTTAGTTGTCAATAACGCTGGGCTTGTGCGGAGCTCCACCCCTTGTTTTTCATAAATAAAAGGCCACATCTCTTTATTCAACAGAACAAGAGAAAAAGCATCAATTCTTATATACTTTTTCATATATTTCATCTTTCTTTTAGCTTTCAAAATTCAAGCAACGGATTCACGAAGCTATATTGTTGAGAGTTATGCTATTCTCTAGTCCACTATTCGATATCCACATTTTGAACCAATGTTTTGCGATGATATACCAATATGCATGAACATATGTATACATCATACATGAGGTTTGCAGTATATATATTTTTTAAATAAAATTACAAAGAAAATCATTAAATTCAATAACCAGTTGATTATTTTAACACATATTAGAGCAACCCCATTGGTAAATCTCTCAACTTGGGATTCTCACACAAATAAAATCAATATGTTAATGTTATTGAATTTTTGAATTTATGTTTAAATGTTTTGGGGAAGTTCATCTATTTAAAAACAAACATGTAGCATGTGAGTTTCTAGTGAGTAAAAACATGTTTAAGAAACTATGATGCATTTTTCCGTTGGAGTTGCTCTTATATACTGATGATAAATAATATTGCGTGCGTGAATACTGTAGAGCATGTGCAGAAATGTTAACTTAGTAAAGTTATGGGGATGATGAGCTAAGCGAACGAACGCTTCGCTAAGTCTGTGAGCATGATTATGAGGAGAAGGTGGTGGAATCACCAACAAAAGAAGAAGAAGAAGAAGGCTACTTAGAAAAAGATTGCTTGGACAGGAAGAAAAGATGCTCGAGATGAACGTGCATGTAGAAAAGCAACAAAAATAATAGTCAACTAATCGTTGAATTATATTTTAACTCATTTATTTTATAAATGAATCAAGCAATCGATCACGTGAATTACAACATGTAACTAAATTTGAGAAGAAGATCAGTTGGTTCATGTGGCTTTAAGGTTTGATGTTAAATTTGTGTTAAGCAAATAAAAAACTAAATTTGATAAATTCAACGTTCATTACTATTTTAACCATAATAGCTCATTTATTTTATAAATGAGTTATGAGTCAAGCCCACCTAGTTACTAACTAACTAGTTTGGGTAATTAGTGGGGTGATTCGTGTAAAACTCAGCCCATGTGGATATGAATTAGTTTAACCTAAATATAAGTAGAGTTGCGATAGAAAGAAACGTAACCCTAACTAAAGGTAGGTGGTCTAGCTAGCGATGGAGGGGAAGAGAAGAAGAGGCGTAAACATTCCACGTGATATAGTAGAAGAAATTCTGGTGAAGGTACCTGTGAAGTCTCTGGTGAGATTCAAAGTAGTGTCGAAAGAATGGAGAAGAAGCATAGAATCAACGTGTTTCATAGAGAAACACATAAGGTATCAGAAATCTCTAGGAGGAGCGACGATTCTTTCAACAGGAAGAAGAAGACTAAATAGTCTCGTTCTAGAAAAGCTGTTGATCACGCCTTGCAGTGGAAGCATACAGACTTGTCCATATCTACCCATCAAACCTTTTCGACCTACTTATGATTTCAAAGTCTCAGAGCCTTGCGACGGTTTGTTTTGTATCTATACCAAAACCAATGATCTTAAGTTTAACCTTGTCAATCCTGCTACTAATAGCCGCCGCATACTCCCTGATCCCACCTCTACCCTCGATGAAGGTACTTAAATATTAACTCAATCTCTATACTTTCAATTACTCAAAAACCCTTTTATATAACCTTTTTTGTTTATATAAATTTGGTTTGCTTTTGTAGTTTATGGGCAATCGATGTATTCGTTGCTAGGGATCGGAAGAGAGAATGGTGTGATTCCAAAGTATAAGCTTTTATGGTTTTTCCAGTGTGATGACAAATTGGTGAATGAATCTACTAGGTGCAAGGTTTTGTCTCTTGACTCTAATAGTTGGAGATACGTAGATCCACCCAACTGTCGAATTTACTGTGACCAACCTATAATTCACTTGGATGGAGTGCTCTATTGCTTCAGCTTCAACAGCGAAGAGATGGGTTACCGCCAACCGTGCATCTGTAATCTACTAGCTTTTGATCTTCACACAGAGACGTTTCATAAATATTCTACTCAGGATTTGGAGTCTAGAGACTGCCAAGAATTAAGCATGTGTATTCTTAATCATCGTCCATGCATCTTCAAGAAACGTCTTGGTAATAACGACCTTCTCTTCAAAATTTGGGGTCTAGACATAAACAAGAGTTCATGGGAAGTGATGTATTCCATAGAATTTTCGTGTTTTCCGCCAGAATTCTACGATAGGTTCATCATTCCGGTGGAAACAATCAACGATCATGTTATCCTCTCAAACTCTCTTCATGACATATGGGTATTCTACGGTTCCAAAACCCATATTTTTCCTTACAAATTTACTGCTAGTAAATACCATATGTCTTTTTTTGAGACACTAGTCTCTGTTTACCAATAAGTTTGATTGTATTGTATTTTTATGTGTTGATGCTTTAATAGAGAAATATTTTTTTATAAGCAACTTATCTTGATGAGTATCTGACAGCCATGTTGATCCTTCCTATCTCTCAGAATATATTTACTGCTCATTCTCGAGTTCAGACAAGAATCAGCATCAGCATACAAGATCATGGTCATATTATGGCACAATACACACAAAAAGAGCTGATAACCCTAACTAAAGGTAGGTGGTCCAGCTAGCGATGGAGGGGAAGAGAAGAAGAAGCGTAAACATTCCACATGACATAGTAGAAGAGATTCTGGTGGGTATAGTGTGGTTCGTGGGCAAGGAGGGGCTATCATATCAGTATCCTTGACCAGATCTGAGTCTGGAATCATAGAGAGCTACCAAACTTAGCAAGAGCTGTATGAGTCCCCGAAATAAAATCACAAAAATAGAGTCTTTTGTCATACCTGAAGAATATACCATACTGAAACAAGCAAGTACTGCGTAACGAGCTAAATACGCCTCCTATAATCCAACTTGAATCGAAAGAAGTCAAATCAAGGTAAAGCGAAACGGTAGGTTCTGAAGATGTAAAAGAAGCAGAAGAGAGAAGTTTCGGGCCTTTGTATAGCACTATAACTAGAGCACCAGATATAGATACTATTGTGCCAATGACTTTAGCCTGACTAGCAGAGCTCTTTAACACTATCCGTGTAATCCTTCACGAGTCACCAAAGGAAGCACAAACACTTAACGTTAACACTATCTGACTTTATCTGTGTACAATACTTTCCCTAGAGAGAATCCAAAGAAAACAAGGTGGAACCTGAATACTAGCTATTATCATTATATCTTACAAGAATAAATTGATCATACATGTCTGACTACCTCCCTCTCCACCATTGCAGAAGTTCACAGTCATGTTTCCTCAGCTATTATGGCAGAAGCCATCGCTGTTCATCGTGCGGTCTCACTGGCCGTGTATTCAAACGTCCGATCCCTGGCGGTTCTATCCTATTCTCTATCCCTGATCAAGCTTTCGAAGAGGGGTGAACATCAACCTGAACTGTTCGATATCATATTTGATATCTATCATTTCATGTCTTTGTTTGATGTTATTTCTTTTAGTTTCATTTCTCGCAACTTTAATTCCGAGGCTGATTCTGTGGCTAAATCAGTTCTTGCTTTGTCCGTAACAAACTCTACCCATGGCGGGTAAACTAGTTGGTTTGAATGAATGAATTGCTTGTTTGATAAAAAAAATTGATCATACATGTTTAAGGGCATGGCCAACAGTAAAAGACTCAAATTGAGTATCTAAACCATTGATTATTTTATTTCACTTTATCAACTGATTAAGGTGATGATTGTTTTCCTAGTTTTTAGATTTTAGTTTCTGGTTTTTGGTTTTTAGATTTTGGCTTCTAGATTTTAGTTTTTGATTTTTGGTTTTTTATTTTGCAGTAGATTTTGGTTTTTGGAGAATCATGAATGGTTGTTTTAGATTTTGATTTTTAGTTCTTGGTTTTTGATTTTAAAATTAGTAAAATACTTTCCCTAGAGAGAATCCAAAGAAAACAAGGTGGAACCTGAATACTAGCTATTATCATTATATCTTACAAGAATAAATTGATCATACATGTCTAAGGGCATGGCCAACGGTGAAAGAATCAAATTGAGTATCTAAACCACAGATTATTTTATTTGTTCACTTTATCAACTGATTAAAATTTTAATTTAAAAGAAAAAAAAAATGTAACCAATGAGAAGAAGACAAGTTAAGAAACCCATTCTCCTGCTTCCACGAACAATTGTATCCGGGAAGGCGCTCCGTACTATTCAACCGCTTCCAACAAGGTTCTCCATCACTGCCCATTCGAAAAGATGTAAACTTTAGTTCGAAAAAAAAAGAACTTGTTTTTTTTTTCTAACTCGTTGAATGCCTTTTGTTTTGCTCCATAGGTAGGTCGTAATGGAGGCTTCTCAGCTTCTGCTAAAGGATATCATTTTGGGAAAGAGTTGCTGAGTTTTGCTTCAGAAAGGCTCTTTGCTTTAGAGCCCTTGATAATCCTCTCCTTACGATAAAGATTTATCAAAAACTATTCTCATATTACTTTTTAGAAAATATATCAACTAGAAAACAAGTTAATTACAACTTTGTAAGATTGTTTTTTTATTCTCATCCCTAGATTGTTAAACCTAAAAATAAACTCATTCATTCTGTAAATTTAGAAACAGAACAACTAAGCAAGCTGCTATTTCTAGGTTCAAAAAGAGATTCTCCATTTCCAATAAACTCATCAATACATGAAACATGTACAGAGTGCTCTTACAGTTACAACAACATATCACATCTTTTAATCATTACAGAAGAATATAGTTACTTTTATTACCGAACTGGACATAAAATAGAAGGTATCTGTCACATCCAGAACCCAAGAATTGGATCGAACCCTATCTTGCAAAGGAAGCAACATAGTCGGTACAGTGTTAATTCCCTCCACGTTTGTTTTTTCTCCACTCCCATGGCTTCTCTGGATTTTTAGCCCCCCACAAGCCAATACGCTTCTGCTTAGCCTCATTTTCCCACTGATCTCAAACACCAAAAAGACAAATTAAACATCATAAAGAATAATAAGAAACTAAAGAGACATAAGGTTTACAAAATCTTGCTTTGCAAGCTCTGGATGCTTGTCATAGGCTAGATAATGCCAAGCAAGACCTTTCTTTAACATTACTTCTTGTACAAACTTTCCATTACAGTATATATCTCCTACACATCTTCCATAACGATCCTCTCCATAGACTAACACCCTCAAGCTTTTCCCTTCAGCCATCTTAATCTAGTTTTATTTTTAAAATGTACGGATATATTCTATACTATTATTTGAGAATTAAATTTTCTGATTTATCATTCTCCCGATAGTTTTAAGTTTAATCATATTTTATGTTTAATTATTTATACTAATAAATTATTAATCTTAATAAATAATTTTAATGATTTAACTGTAATTTATCATTATCTTGAAAATAATTAAAAAGTTCTAACGACAATACCATAGTTAAATTTATATCTTATTTAATTTAGTAATATTAAAATATTATATATGTTCACATTATATTTGGTTTAGTAATACTAAGCTGAATTTATTTTAAAATATAAATCACATAAGATAGAGTGTTGAAAGTCTTTATTACCTTTAATAAATAATTAGATTATATTTTAATATATAGTTACCTATAAATTGAAAACGAATTTCAATAATTTTATAATCATCATTATCTAAAAGTTTCTGAATTATGTTATACAAAAATATTTTACATCATAATATTTTTTAAATAAATATAAATTCATGTATACCTTATCTTTACATGAATGTTTTCAAGATTATTTTACTTAATAAAAGATATTTAACTGAAATAAAATTATTGTATATAAATTATTTAATTTAATTATTAAATATTTTAAAAGCATGCAAATTTAGTTCTACTACTTTTTAAATTGATAATATATCTATTTGTAGTTTTGTAAAATTATTAGGCCCGCATGTACGGATCATCTAGATTTATATGTATAAGTTATATATAAAATTGTATGTTTCAACATAAAATTATTTTTTAAGTTTATGTTTAAACATAAAATTATAATATTTTGTGTTTTTCTTTTTAAAAAATAAGATTATGAGTGTCTTGATAATAATACTTTATATTATATTATTAAAATAAGATTTTTTAAAATAAATAAGATTTTGTGTTTACTTTTAATAAACTAAATGTTAAAAATAAACAGTAACGAGAAAAAAAAAATAAACTTGAGATATTTACTCAAAACCCACTAAGGTAAACTTGAAGACATAGTTACATTTATTGAAAATTGGTGAATGATCGCCTCTATTTGCATACAAAAATATATACTATTATTTGCGAAGTGATTTTTCGCAACAAAGCTTTCACGTCAAAAGTTAGAGTGGTTAAAGTCAATGATATTCTTAATAAATTTTATATATAATAATAACAAATTTATATTAATCATATTAATTTTTTTAAAATAAGATAAGTCTTATATATTATGTTGTTATTTTAAACTATTATTTCTAATATAAAATTAAAAATAAGTTATAAAACTGTTTATCTATATTTATACAATTATTTACGAATTTATAATATAATCAAAAATTTGTATTAATAATCGCAACAGATCTCTCACGTTAAAAGTTAGAGCGGTTAAAGTCAATGATACCCTTAATAAATTTTTATATATAATAAAAACTAATTTATATTAATCGTATTAATTGTTTTAAAAATAATAAGTCTTATATATTATGTTGTTATCTTACAACCATTATTTCTATTATAAAAGTTAAAAATAAGTTATAAAACAATTTATTTATATCTAACACTTATTTACAAATTTATTATATATTACAAATTTATATAATAATATTAATTCTTTTAAATAATATAATACTTATATATTGTGTTGTTATCTTAAAATAATTGTTTCTATTATAAAAGTAAAAAAAAAATTAAGATATAAAACAATTTATAATTAAATATTAATTAAACAAAAACTTTTTATAAAAATAAACAGTTTATAACTAAATATTAATCAAACAAAAAATTGTATAAAAATGTTTTCTAAAATATTTTTATAAATAAGTTATAAAACAGTTTATCTATATCTATACTATTAATTACGAATTTATTATATAATTAAAAACGGATTTATATTAATAATATTATTTTGTTAAATAATATAATTTTTATATATTGTGTTGTTATCCTAAAGATAATATCATAGCCAAACTAATTTAGTAATATTAAAATATTACATATATGTTTATATTATATTTTGGTTTAGTAATATTAAACCATTAGATTATTAATTTATCTTTTATGATAATTGTTTATAATAATCAAAATCACATGTTGTGATAATTTTTGAAACAATTGTCATATATGAAATATAAAATTTATTGTTTTGATTTACCCTAAAATGATTAAGAATAAACAAGAACGATCATATGATTTTTAATGCGCACGCTAATTTTATTACATAATAGTAAATATAAATTATTTATTTTGCATTAGACGCAAATCTTAACCTAAGTATATATCTCTTTAATAATTTTAAATATTAAACATTTTATAAATCTCATGCCAAAACAAAAGAACGAAATAAGAATAAACTCACAAAATCAATAGTAATAACTAAAATGAAAAAGAGACACAAAAAGACAAAAAAATATTAAAGATATATAGGATTGGCACATGAACATAAAATTCTCATAATCATAACTAAACTTTAAGTTTCTAAATCTATATATATAAAAGAAGCTTTTCATCCCTCTTGGGGTGTCCACATGGGATGCCAGCTAGGAAATTCGTTGCATGACGTTGCGACACGTGTCACTTTCGCAAAAACGCTGTGTTCATTAAACGTGAATCATCGTGGACTTCGTCGTGTAATTGGGCTGCTCTGTTGGAAAGAGACTGGGCCTGACGTGAAGAGACCCCACTAACCCTATACGCTTCTTCATGTAAGAAACGGAGTTCGTCTCTTCCATATCTGCGGCGGCGATCCGGCGACCTATTCGCTTCTTCTCCCAACCTGAAACGGTGTGATTAATGGCTTCCTCCTCAATCTCATTTATTGGCTCCATCATGTGTCTTTAAAGCTTCCTTTCGATCTCAGAGGCGGTCACAAGATTTGTATAAATAGAGGTGTGATTCCTCCTTTTGAACCCATCTCATCTTCCTATCTCTCATATCTCATACTGATTGATTTGAAATGGCTAATTCCAAATTTTTTTCTTCTGATTTGAAGTTCGGTAGGTGTTCGTCCGTCCGTCGTGGAGGCCAAAATTTTGAGGTTCTGGGTGGCCAGGAACGTCAAGCGTGGTGGGGAGCTGATGTGGATCGACATGCTTATGGTGGACATCAAACAATCTCCAACAGCTTCACGGCCTCAATCTCCTTAATCAAACTTAAGTGTCTGTTTTCATGTTTCTGATTCACAAAAAAATGAAATTGGTAGATTGGGGGCTCCATTCCCTGGACGACATCCACAGCAGCTTGGTCCAAACAAACTTATTATACTCCAGATGGTCAACATGTTTGCTATTAGAGCCATTACTCAAAACTCTTTTTTTTAAGACAAAAAATTAAATTTTTGGAATATATTTGTTTTGACAGTACGCACAGCAGATGATAGTTGGTCAGAAGAGGCATGTTTTGTTTATGTCACCAACGCCATACCAACAGGTTTACTAATACCCTCCATTGTGTATTATTTTTCTTTTATAAGTTTGCTCAAGAGTGTTAGATTTTGCTGACAATTCTGATTTAGATTGCAGGATTTTATACCTTATATTTTTGTTAATTTTTGGTTAATGCACATCCGCTTCAATGAAGAAGGGAACATGGAGTTTCGGAAAGGTGAGGAACAAGAGTCACACTCTCTGTGTGAGATGTGGCAGTCGCAGCTTCCACATCCAGAAGAGCTGTTGCTCCACCTGTGCTTACCCCGCCGCTCACAAGAGAACCTACAACTGGAGTGTGAAGGCAATCCGTAGAAAGGCTACATGAACTGGAAGGATGAGGTATCTTCACAATGTGCTCGCAGGTTCAAGACCGGTTTCAGAGAAGGTACCGGAGCTAAGCCAAGGAACAATACAGCGGCTTCATCAGCTTAAACTGTTGTTTTAACTATCTAAAGAAAGAGAGTTAAAACTTAGTTTTTTGGCTTCTGAGTTTGTTCGCACATGATTACTATTATAAATATCCTTCGGTTGTGTTGTTTACTTCTTTTTTTATAAAAGTTTTGAACTTGGATGACATTTCTTTAACCTCTGCAATTTGCAAGTCTCTTTTCCATTATGTATTTCGTGTTAGACTAGGCATCAAAGTTCTATCCTCTTTGATCGACTCTGTCCAACTGTCCATCATTGTCCAGCTGCATGTGGTTATTGGATTGTTTTAGCAGTTTGATAAAACAAGAATGAAGGGACTCTTATTAGCTTTTGAACAAACCATGAATACACGGTTAGGGTTTCTAACAGTCTTTTGATGGTTTGATTAATTCTACTTCAATTTACTTTCAGACCCGACTTCTCAAAACTGAACACTTGTGATGATGATTTATTTTAATTTAGGTCCGTTTGATTAGACTAGATCTGAATTCAGATTTGTGTGTTTATTCACAAATGTGTCTTTGTCTAAACTTTGGATGTATGACATTTATGTTGAGTCTTTTATATATTGAAATAAATATTAGGTAGACACTATTCATTAGCATTATTGCACAAATACAATAGACTAATATTAAAATGTATTTTCACCCGACTCATAATATCTGAAAATAAAAGAGTATTCTAAGAACAACAATACATGTGTAGTATGATTAAAACACCATAGGGTTTGTATAACAGTGACATGACGGTAAGATTGAGTTTTGACATGCACCCCTCTTCATCTCTTTTTTTTTTGCTAGAGTATTGACCGTTGATTTGCACTTTGACATATCAAGATTAAGTTTCTTTGGACCCAAACAAAGGTTGATTAAGGAAGTGAGTTTTTTAATTTTCATTATTGGGTTGTTCTTTGATATGGTTCTACTAAGTGTTGTTTTGTTGAAAATAGGAAAATTTTGTGTGCATAGAATGCAAATACTCTTTTTTTTAATATAATGCCATCATATGTTCAAAGAAGTTATAAAAACAAAAGACTATAGAGGATAACTAACACTTTTGTGAATTATCGAATAACCTCACCTTCACCTTCGTATGTATTATATGCTTTTGAATTTGATGTATACAGTATAACTTAACTACTGGTTAAATTATGGATTGACTAATGAGAATGAAAAAGACAACCGTGTTATGCAACACTTGCTAGGTTTTAAGAAAAAATAAATAATATATATATATATAGCAATACAAATGAATAATGTGAAATCAGACATAACCATTGTCATTTTCCTTAACAGATTTCGTGCTTTAGATTTTATAAACACTAGATTTTTGAACCGCGCTACGCGCGGTTTGTATTTTTTGAATTTATTTTTTAATATTAATTAAAACTTTTTAGTTTTTTACTTGCCCAATCAAATTTATTCTGTTTCACAATAATCATGGTTTAGGAAAAATAAGTTTTAAAATTTTATTATATTTTCATTACGTAATAATGATAAATTGTAAACACGAAAATAAATAATTATATTCATTAACCTACCATTGACTGAAAGTATTAAAAATATTTAATTACAAAATAATACACTTATAATCAAAATTTAAGATGTTTTAATAATATATATATATGTTAAAACACTAAAACATGGATCATTATTAAACACATAAAATATTATATTTTGATGTGAACTATACCCTGCTAGGAGACAAATGTATCCTAAAATAGTTGTTGTCAATGTAATCTGATAAATCTTTGTTATCTTAATATAGTATTGCATATTTAGTACAAATGAAAATAGTATAACTCAGAAATCAAATATAATACAACACACATTTTTGTTCGTTCGGTTTTATTAATGCCATGTTGAATTCACGTAACTCTGATGTGAGTTATTTTCATATACCCAATGTTTTTTTAGTGATGTCCAAGATTTTTTCCTATGCAACTTTCAATAATATCTAAGTAAAACATTGTAGATGGTTTCAAGGTGAAAACGAACTTTCGTGCAGTGGTTGTTAAATAGATATAGTTAAACATTGCATATGGTTGTTTAATAATAAATGTTTTATTTATAATTGAGGTCATGTGAATGGAATAAATGCTGAATGCATTACTTTAAACTTTTTTGAACATTACTACGTAAAACTTTTGGCATCAACATCTTTATTATGTGAGAATTGTATGTTCAGATTTATTATTAAATATTTGATTTAGATTTATTATTAAATATTTGATTTTCTTTAACATGAATTTATTAAAAAAATTGTATTGTAATGTATTCATTATTTCATCCCATATTTCTTTTTATTATCTTATTATTTTATAGATGTTTACCATCAAATAAATTTATGTTGTTATTCAAATAATATATTAAAATAAATTGACTTTAATATTCATTTTTAGTTCATATTTAACTTATTGAGTTTGGATATAATTAGTAATCGTCATCTACCCATCTTTTTTTGGTTTTTTGGTAAGAAAAATAACCTTTGACATCATAATAATAATAAGATATGAATACATGATATTAAATGTACTAAAATGTGTATTATGTTACCATGTTTTTAGTTCATCTTTCATATCTATTTTCTTATTAAAACTAATTTGTAAATAAAAATTAAAGAAGTTATCTTGATTAGGAATTACACGAAGCTACTCTTCTGAAATAAGTATTCTCTCCGTTTAATATCATTCAATGAAAATATTAGTTTAATTATTACTCTCTTCGTTTAATGTTGTGTCTTTTTTATAATTGTGCTCATGAAAAGAAAAATTAATTTTGTATATTTTCTGTATAAAAATATCATTACTTACAAACACGACCACATTTTAACCAATAAAAATATAAACTGAAGAACAAAGTTAATAAATTTTGCATCGAAATTCTGAAATAATATTTATTTTGTAACGAAAATATTTTTCTACAACAACAATGGATATAAAACATAAAGAGTATTGTATTATTAATTTTATATCATCAACTCTAAGTTCAACTGAAACTTGCTTTTACTCTGTCAATGCTTGGAGTTTTATTATTTTATTTTCTTTGGTCATTCTTCCAGCAATAATTTTGATTTTTTTAATGAATATTTCATATTTTTTCTATTTCTTTTACATCCATTAATAAGAAGCTAGGACGAAGTCTGAATCGCGTAATAGGAAAAAATGATTCTCCTATTTTTTTAAATTCAATAATAATAATAATAGTTTTATATAATAAAATAACAAAATTAGTAACTCATAATATCATTACATAAATAAATATTAGCACATGTATTTTTCTCAAAAAAATTATGTATTGTTTTACTAAATTGTTTAAAAATAATAATTTCAAATAAAATATTAAATTACTAAAGTCAACATTTTAAATATGAAGATTATATCAATAAAATAAATTATAAAAATTATATATATTATTAACTATATTGTATAATTTACATATAATTCTACTATTATATTTTAATTGACCAGTTTGTTTGGTTTATTCGGTTTGAATGATTTATATACCAAACCATATATTAAACCATATCTATATACTGCAATTTCTCAAAAATAACATTCATTCGATATATTTGGTATTACTAATTCCAAACCACTTTCTTTATTTTGTTTTTTTTTTGATAATATTCTTTATTTTGGTTTTGCTTAGTTTAAATACAATTATTATTTATTTATTTTTAATTTTTTTCAAACACATACAGTTTATGTAGTTTAAAGAATTTCTTTTTTTCTAGCTCAACACTTATATTATCTTTTTTTCATTTTACTTTGTTTTTGAAGTTACATGTCGATGTAGTTCTTTGTGCATGTTAATTGTTAAATTTGAACTTGTAGGATGGAGAGCACATATATATAAGAATAAAATTGTGTATCCTATTTAAAAGTTTCGCAAACCATGGCTTTGATATTGTACTCCAACTTCTCGATACTACTTGACCAACTAAAATAAAATAACAAAGATCTTACAACTTTCTGATTGACGCCCATTTTTTAAATCTATAGGTCTTTATGTGCAACTTTTTGTAAGGAAAAATCAAAACATTTTATGACACACAATACCAACCAAGCTCACTCAAATATAAACCATTCATCACAACCACTACACCTGCAGAAGCCAATCAAACAGACCGGAAGCATGTTCTGTCTCAGATTAAAAAGCAAATAAATTGACATGGGACTGAGACAAACATAAAAATCTTAGCTTGAGGAGCACAATCGATGATATTCAAAAGGTTAAACTCTCAGCTTTATGCTATACATGGATATGTATTCATTTAGAGTCAAATTAATATGGTTCTTTCAAGGGTGGAGAAGCAAAGGATGTACGTTGAACTTGAAATCATAAGCAAAGATAAAGATCACTATCCATCCTATGTGGACGTGAGCTACAAATGGTAAGAAGTCATGTTCGAACCCGAACCCATCTTTCAAAAAAGAATTAATTCTATCAAATCATTGTCTCCTACTTGAGATGTGATCATACTCTACAACGTCCAAGCCAATATTGCCATGAGAAACCGGATGGCATTGTACTGAGGGTATCTTACTTCCATCAAAGTCCAAGAAATCTACATTTAACATTTTAAAACCGTTTACTTCCGGTGTAAAGATATCAATACCATACGGAAGTGATGGAAACTCATCATCTTTTTATTCTTCATCAACTACAGAGGGATTAGCAGACCCTGTTGTACCTTGAGCACCTGTTGTTAACAAACAAAATAAAATTAGAACCAAAGACCATGGATCCAATTCAAGAAACCAATAAAACTGTTAAGACTTGAATTCCCATGAGACAGTAAAAAGATAGAAAGAAAGTGTAAAATGTACCAGCGATTTCCTTGGTGGTGTTCACCCACCGATCAACCAGCTCCTTCCACTCTCTGCACCAAAAAATAAAGAACTCAAAGCCATATTCTAAAAGAGTAAGGAAGTGTCAAACTTTATGAAAAAATCAATAACTCATACCCGATCAAAGTCTTTGCAAGTTGGCGAACCTCAGTGACAGCCATGTTTCCTCAAGCCATTAACAGACTTTCCGATCTCAGTACTCTGCGAGAACAGCCTTACAATCACTCCCACTTCCAACAAAAATTACCAAAAACGGCTGCGAGTACTTCGTTTGGAAGTAGAGAACTTTCGATTCTGGTGGTTGAGTACTGAGCTCTTTGATTAGTTCCTGGTTTCTCCTGAAGTAGACATAGATGTTCCGGTAAGGACAGTGCAAGAAACACACAGGTCTAATACTAATAGTAACGTTTTTTTTAAACATACCGATAAAGAGAGGAGTTTGTGAATAGTTGAGCAAAGTTGACACTAATGTGTTATTCCATTGAAGGAGTAGTGACGTCGAGTGTTCACGTTGCAGGATTGTATCCATCCTTGCTCTTTGGAACCCCTGCAACAAACTGAAGAATAAGGCTTTTAGTTTTATTACTCCAAAGACTCCAATGGCTATAGTCAAGAGAAGAGTTTTATTACTCCAAAGTCTCCAATGGATATAACCAAGAGAAGGACAAAGACAGATGATTCACCTCAAAGTGAGTGATGTCGTAGACTTCCAGCATATATAACTCATCCACCTCAAGGCTGCCTAGTATTGCGTTGTCAAGCTCATACTATACTCATTGGCAGCTTTTCACACTTATTGAACACTAAGAGATCAGCACCGGCTATAACCCTTGGCCGAATCTGGTTTTTCTTTGAATGTCTTCTTCACGGCAGAGAGATGTGATGAAGCAAAGCGTGAGCAGAGGAACGGTTCGAGAAGAGGATGTAATTGGTTGTTTGTAGATTGATTACATAGTGGTCAACGGCGGCGGCGAAGTAACGGGAGGAGTTTTCTTTAGCTTTTGCTTGGTCTTTGATTGTTGAATCTTTGAATTTGCATTTTTTTTTTTTGATAAGTAGATCTATTTTTAAATCAACTGAATCAAAAAGTAAGGTGAAAGGGCAAGAATGTTGAATAATTGCTTTGTGCAATTAATTTATGGAAAACGAATCTATACTATAATGAGAGAGTTGGGGCTCTCCCTTGCCGCCACGTCAGCAGGTATGTGGGCCCCACCTCTATTATTTTTTTTTATAAAATGAATGGGCTAACTGGTCTGGGCTTCTTATTTGGTTTTGTCTGGTGTTTAACTCATGTCGTTTGTTTTGGTTTGCTGCGTTTGGGTTTGCTTCGGTTAATAAATTTGGTATCAGCCCATAAAGAATGTTTGATTATGTAACCAAACTCTGCGTTTTGTCTTTCAACAGGTAAGAATTTATTTTTCAACCTGGCCGTCTCCTCCACAAAGCTTAATCTGCAGACACAAAAAAAAATTTCCGACTCTTTACCTCCCCTAACGTTTAACGACATTCAATATATTCTTCTTAATTTGGCCAATTAAAGTGATTCCCATTTAGCCCAATAACAAAGTCGACCTCTCCGTTTCCTTCGTGTGATCTATAAATTGGAGAGGATTGGGAGTCGGATGAATCTTCACAATCGCTTTAAACTAATCTTCTATATCAAGCATAGAAATGCTTCTTTTGTGGTCAAATGTGTCACATGGCTTCAGACTGTGAAGGAATCAAAGCAAAGAAGAGGCAGGAGAATATGATGAGAAGGGCGATGGTTTTGTCAAAAAGCCATATCAGCGTGTTCGTGAGATACAATTTTTTTTGTCAACCGTGAGATACATTTTTTAATTGTGATAATGATGTCAGTTCTCATGTCTTTGTTTATCTTTTTTTTTTTGCCAGTTTCTGCATGTAAATGAGGACTTCTAACTCAAGGTATTCTCATGTCAATTCTCAGTACTCTCCAGGTGAGGAAAAAATAATCATCATGTGTTCTTTTGAGATTTTTTGTATTTGAAATTTCCATGGAAAAGTTACAGTTTTGTTCTTTTATTTTTTTTGCAGTTTGATTTCTGTAATAGTTCCTTTCCATTACCGAGGCATCCCTTCCACAAACAAGGCTTGGGAGTAGGAAGGTCAGCTATCCTTCAAGTGTGGACTTATTTGTACACCCGAGGTTGTGCTGCAAACAATGAGCTTGAGTCTCTGAAACCGGAATTCAGACAGGAGAGTGGATGAACTGAACACAGCCCACAACGAATCCTTTTGTGTTGGAAGTGGTTTCCCGGTGGTATCGTATAGTTCAGATTATGTTGAATGTCATCCTGTCCACAGAACTTCATACTCCAGACCTGATATTGTCAAGGTTTACGAATTAGAATTAGCCGTTTGCTGACTACATCATTGTATCTTCAAAGTACATGTTGCTTTCTTACCAGTCTTTTTTTTCTTTCTTTCTTTTTTCTTTCCCTGTATGTAGTCGTTAAGACCGACAGCATCTCAAGCAACGTATGACGCTAATCTTACTTCATCGTCAAACCTTACACCTGTTCATCAGTATTTCTAGAAGCTGTGAGTATTCTCCTTTTAGTGTAATTGTTTGTCGGTATTTTTGTTTATTAGGAAGTCAATCACCATAAGTTCTTTGAGCATTTGGAAACCCTGATAAATAGGGGCATGCAATCCTGTATATGTCATTGATTTTCTTTTACCTCTGTCTGCTTCCGCAACCAAAATAGTTTTGGTGATGTTTGTGTCATTGACTCATTGTTACCGTAAATTTGCCATTCTTATGGACTCAACTGCCAATGGTGCTTGGCTTTTCTGTTTATGGTATCATGTTTTCAGGGTTTGTTCTTGGAGCCAGCTGGTCTACCTTTGGCCTCTTAGTCATATCGCTTTTGATTGAAGAAACCAGTTAGATCGCTTGGTCAATACTTTCAAGTCGCTGTTTTTTTCTTTTCCTTTCCGTTTTTTCGTTATTGCTTCTCTCTCTGCTGCTTATTGGTTCCTCATTGCAAGTAGTGCCTTAGATCCTACAGAGGTTGAGTTCAATCTGTACCTCCTGCTATGGCTTCCACTGAGATTTTGTGGGGAGTTTATGGTTTTAAGAAAGAGATAATGTGAACTGTTGGAGGTGGTTAAGTTGTTCTCAAAATTATGATTAATAATTAACAAATCATTTTGCCCATATAGGTTTTTGGCAGCCTATTTCTCAACAGATGATTCATGCCAAATGTCTTCTTTAGGTAGATTACTAATAATGTTTTAACTATTAAACAAGAAATTTCTTTGCCAAAAATTGAACTATACACAATTTCATATGAGCATATAATATGCTTATTTTGCAGACGTGTTACAAAGTGTACTATATTTTCTTTTTTTGCTTAAAAGTGTCCTCTTACCATGCAACAGATTGCCGGTTAGAAAAACATGTTAACAATATTTTCCACAAACCAAATTTCAATTAAAAATAATATATCTTCCATCTGCATTTACTCTTAGATACACTGTAAAGTAGTTTATAAATCAACACATACTAGAAATAATAGTTATTCAGAATCAACATATTTTGTTTCAAATTTGAACTAAAAGTCTTAACTTTAACTTATTGTTCATTGTTTTCAAAACAACTACTAAATTTTAATTCATATAATTTTCATCAAAATCTATCGGCAGAAGAGTAAATGCAAGTCAGACTGATGAAAACATAACTTTATTAGATTATATAATTCACTGAAGACTTCTGATTCTTTTGTTTAAAAATATTGATTTTTGATTTATCTTGTAAAATAAAATTTATTTCTTAAATTAAATAAAACGAAAAGACTCATAAATATACAAAAGGAATTAAGATAAAAAATCAATAAATTCAGTAATTGATCAACTCTAAAATAGAAAAACATGACCTTCACAAAGCATCCACCACAACAACATAATAAACCTCACAGATATTAACCCAATCTTAGCCCTCTAAATATACAAGTATCGACTAAGCAACTGAACAAGTTAAACAACAACTTCACAAACAGAGTTTCTTCTTCACTCTTTGAGAGATATACAACCCCGCGCTTGCGCGGGGGCTCGCCCCTAGTTCATAGGGAGAGGAAGAGATCAATGGTATCAGAATATTGATGGTAGAGAAGGATACGAAGAGATTCACGGAGGTAGAAAAAATTAATGGCTTTCGACATTAAAAAAAATAAAAAAAATAGATGGGCTTACCACACGCGGCCCAGTTATTTAGAGCTCTCTGAGGTTGCAAAAAAACTGATTCCCTATTGATTGAATTAAAAATCGACGTGGACACTCTCATAGAGCTTCGTATTGCCCTTTTAGTAGTGTAATAGATTTAGATTTATAACAAATACTCCCTCTATTTTAATATCTAAAAAAATTTGAAGGTTTTTGTGTTTCAGTGGAAGTTATTTTCCGAATCCAATATAAAACTTAAAGTAATTAAAAATATTTAAACAATTTTTTAAATAAAGTTAGATATGTTTGTTTTATAGATATACATCCAAAACTATTTAAACAGTCATATATTGGAAATATCAAGATCTAAATACGACTCTATGGTTTCTTTGAAATTAAAAACGGTTTAATATTAACAGCATTATGGTTTCATTGTTCTCGGTTAACATTGATAAGAGTTAACCGACTTTTTTAAGTGTTCAGATGTTTGTCGATTATATAGTTTATACACGTCTTACAAGAACAAATGTAAAAAATATTAAAAGAATAAAAACATACAATATTTGTTAGAATACCAAAATATGTTGAACTCATTTCAAAATTAACAACCCGTCCGTAGGGCGGGTCGATCCTAGTCTTGATATAAAACTGAATTGACATAGTCTCATTGTAATCAAAATAGTAAGTCTCAGATTTTTCGGTCTAAATTTTAGGTTTTATGCGATTATTGATTTTTTGACCTAAAATATTTTTAAAAATGAGATGAGCTCAATCAATAAACAAATTATGTAATTAACAAAAAAGTAAAAAAGAATTGTTTAAGGGCCAAAAATATTAATTTGATCAAGAATATAATTTTTTTTTTTCCATACAATATTTCGTAAATAATTTTCATAGAAATTTCACCATGCGCAAGGCATACACAAATGTTTTTATGTTACTATCAACATATAAACCAAAAAGAAAAATTAAGAAAATGTAGTTTTGGTCGACACAAAAAAAAATTAAGAAAATATAATTTTGGTCAACACCAAAAAAAAGGAACTAAGAAAATATAATTTTGATCGACACAGGTTTTACGAGTTCAAAGGAAATTACATCTAATTATATTATATAAATATATATATATTTTTGTTTATCTATAAAGAAAAAAAAATTAGGGATTTTAAATGGATCCTCCGGACAATGTCCCACTTGGATCTTGTCCGAAGCAATGAATCGTTCATTTCCATTACAAAAGAGAGTGTAACTAGAGGCCGGTTTAGTAATGTTGTCATTTATCAATTTCGGTTTAGCTATTTGTAGCGCTGGTTAAGTTGGTTTATCATCTCAGAACAGTTAGAGGAATTAATACAACCTTATCTTCTTGATCAAGTCTTCGCCCTATCACCACCACCGTCATTGTTTATCATCCCTGAATCTCAGTCAGATCTTCGAGGTGATCCTTCTTAGTTAGTGACCGACCACCTTCTAGTATTTGATAGGTAGTATGCTGGCTTCAACGCAAAACCCATTCTCCTGCTTCGCCGAACCATTGTATCCGAGAAGCCGCTCCGTACTATTTCACCCGCTTCCAACAAGGTTCTCCATCACTGCCCATTCGAAAAGATGTAAACTTTAGTTTAAATTTTTTTTTTTTTTGGACTCGTTGAATGCCTTTTGTTTTGCTCCATAGGTAGGTCGTAATGGAGGCTTCTCAGCTTCTGCTAAAAGATATCATTTTGGGAAAGAGTTGCTGAGTTTTGCTTCAGATAATTTCTTGCCTCTAGGTAAATGCACTCTCTCTCTGCTTAAGCATTCTTAAGAAGATTTATTTTAATTTGCTTGTTGATGTTTTAATTAGATGTTTGTTGCAATGTTGGTTAATTGTCTTACAGCTCTTGTTACTGATTTGCAAACCCAACTCTTGGATGTCTTGCCGACAAATACTCTCTTTCAACGTTCAGCACAGGTGGAATATTTATAACATCAGGTGATTCTATCAGTCTCTATATGTATGTATAATTTCTTTGTTTTTATGTTGATGTAGCTGATGAATATCCACTGTGTGTTCTTTCTCTGTCTTGTGGAGCAGGAAGGGTTGGCTTTACATACTGAAGCTATTGGTGCTGCTGTGAAAGGGTGGCCTCTTGGTATCTTCGGGCTAGTATGATCTTGCTTCCTGTTTAGGTTTCATACCCTCTCTGAATGGTTCATCTTTTCTCTAGTTTTAGATTTTCTCTGCTATATTCTGCTTATTGGCCCCAACGTAGTTTTTTTCTTCAGTCATTGTGTTTATGAAAGAATGTTTGATCTTTTGGTATTGATTTTCCTCTCTTTTTTTTTTTTTTTTTTAACATTATGTTAGTTATATATACTGCTAATTAATCTCAAACAATTTCTCTCTTGTTTTTCTTGTCAGACCTACTATTTTGTTGCTCACTCCATCCTTATCAAGGCTAGTTATGCTAGTCCAACTCCAACCTCAACAACTTGTTACAGGTTACTCTGTCTCCCCCTCTCTCCAACTTAGAATGAAGTAGAAACTCGAAAAGATCATGGTCTTTCCTGATTTTATACTTCTTTGTATTGACCTACATTGGTTTACTCTTAAGTAAATCTACAGTTTGAGTTAACTAGCCATTGTAGAACTGAATTTAGTTTCTGAGACATTTATAAGTGTGATGATACTAGTTGACTAAAGAGCTAAATCTCATTTCCTTTGTGATTTTGTATCCACATTGATGTCTTGTTTAAATCTTGATGGGTTCCTTAACCATATTGTTCAATTAATTCTGTTTAAGAGTGACGGGCAAGAAAAAGCAACTGGAATAGTTAGTGCCCTATAGTCTTTTTCTCTTGATACTCTTATTCTTCAGTTGATCTATCTTAACCAATGCTCAGTACAGATATGAGGACTCTAAAACTTAACTATGTCATCATACCTATTTACAGGGCTAAGTATATTTTGCTGTATGCCAACCACCTTATCAAGCGGTGCTGGGCCTCACTCACGTACTCAACCACCTTACCAATGCATCCAATTTGTCAGGCATTTCAAGTGTAAGTACATACTATTTGATCATTGCTGAATCAAGGATATTTCTAGTCAGATGCTTATAGTTCTATTTAAGAATTTGCTAATCCGTTGTATCATATAATGTCTTTGAATTTGAGAACGAGTATTATGATTTTCAGTCACTGATGCTAACATGGTTGACTTGACCCAATTTTATCAGAGGGTATCAAGATACATAGCCGGAGGAGTACGTAGGGGTTTCGTTTCCTACTGACCAACTATTCAGAAGTCTTATAGTTTACTCTGTCACTTAATCCCTTTAATCATTTGCAAGGTGAGACGATTTTTCTGTGTATCTTAGCCCTTGTTCTTGCAGTGATATGCCATTTCAGATTTTACTATATGGGTGCAGTCTCGAAAGCTTAATATCCAGTGGCGGTAAAAGCTATATTATCACTTAAAAAGTGGGGCTTTGACATATTTTTGTGTGTTTATCAATCTGTGTTATAGGTTATTCGGGAATCATTCCAATTCCAAGCAGAGCCTCATTTATGATCTCTTCCCTTTCTGGTGAAACTATATAAACTCTGTGGTTAGTCATCTGGAATATTTTTTTAATAATGATACTCCACTGAAAACAGTTCTGGAGGAGCCACCTTAGCGTGACAATGAATCAAATCTATTGTTGTAATCTTGGTGTGATACAGGTATTGCAAACTTCGTTGACAATAACCGTAAAAAGTGAATGAACGCAATCTGCCTCAGTTTGGTAAGATTTCTAAAACTCTATTGTAGCAGTGAATCATCTTTATGTTGACACTTTATTTCCCTCAAGTTAAAACTTTCTCCATACCTCTATGATATATATTATAGCTTGAGAGTAAATGATTCCATGGATTTTTTTTTTTTTTTTTTTATGTGCCTAATGCCATTTCAAAGCTTGTTAGAAATCATATGATCAGAGCTTAGATTAAAAAAGATAAAATGGCCTGACATTGTTATTGCATCTACCTGCCTTCTTTAGGGAGGAACTTGATAGTATGCTTATCTCATGATATACCTATTCTTAGGTGCCATGGATCCAAGTTAGCAGGTCAAGATCACTGCTACTATCCGTTGAGCCTAAGGCTTTTCTTGCAGCCATTGGCATTGGAATGTATGCATTAATTCCTCTTTTAAGTAACATGAATGGTTTTTATTCAATAAGGTGTAAAAGATGAGTGTTCTCTACTTATATGTCTTTCTACAGATTGCTGCTGCATCTCATCTCTCTTTACTAGCATTCAATGCTCTATCAATCCGCATCCTCTCAGGTGATTATGATAGTAAGAACTCCAAGGGAATTGGCACAGCAGTCTTACTCGTTGCAAGCCAGGTACTACTAGTACTAATAAAGTTATTGCCTTTAACCACCGAGCTCTGGTGTTTTTGCTTTCGTGCCTATAGAAAACATTACCTGTAAATGGTCCCTGTCCCTTATGATAACCTCTATGTTCATTTACTCTTATTGTTAGAATACGTATTTGCAATGTGTATTGATTAAATACACTAGTCAACGAATGGATCAGGAAGAGTAATGCGTCTTCCACTGAATGTAAAGACAGCTTAAGAAAGAGAGGAGATAGAAACCAGTGTTGTGGAGTAAGGTTTGGTCATATTGTTCTGCAGATTCATTTGTTTAAATTTTCTGAAAAAATGTTGTAAAAAAATATTGTATTGATTAACTAAAAACCGTTTGTGATTTGATTAACTACGTGCACCCCAACGATACAAGCAAGGTTTTGTTGTCTCTATGACTTGGGTTTGAGTCTCATCTAGGGTGTTTAATTAGTCGTTGGTCTTTTAATTTTTCTTGTCTTTGTTCATTTAATCCCTCCCTCGCATGTTTTGGGTTTAATAATTGTTTAGTTTAGTGTCTGAGTTTTCTATCTAGGGTGTTTAATTAGTCGTTGGTCTTCTATTTTTTTTCTATATGTGGAGGCTTAATGATCCCGAACCGGAACAGACCTTTTGTGGTTAATCCCGTCAGTTTGGAACTAATAAAACAAAACGAAAAAAAAAAAGAAGGGATTAATTACGACCATCTCATGCGTAGTAAGCAATCATAATTAGAAAGGTAATAATAATCTTAATTAACAAGCAGTCAGCAAACGAAAGTTAATACCAAACCGACCGGTTTGATTCATCAATTATAACTTGTAGAAATGATTTATCGCGCATAAATACCAAACCGACCGGTTAAGTCCTTTCCGATACATAAAACAACGTCGATTCAGGTGCTGTCACTAGAAAACCCTAGTTCCATTTGTTGTCTCGAATCGGAAACTTTCGACGTCTTCTTCACAGAGATTCTCGTCAGGCATTCTCCGTTCGTTCGTTCGTTCGCTCTCCGTTGAGGTAATCATCCATTTTCGTCTTCATCTCTGTTCGAGTTTGGTGTAGAGCGATTCGATTCGAGTGTCTTCTCTTTCGTGTGTTACGAGTACTGTATTGAGTCGTTTGAATCTGAACTTCTATGATCGATTTGTATGTAATCATAGTTCCTCTGGATATCGTGTCTCAGGTTTAAGCTCTCCTGCTTAAGACGAAGACGAAGAAGATGTCTCGTTTTTTCCCTCAGGTTTCCTTCTCGTTAATTTCTCTACACATGAAACTCTCTCTCTCTCTTGTTCGCTTCAGTTTCTCAATGGATTTCCTTGTTTTTGTGCTCGTTCACAGGAAGATCTCCAGCAGGTTCAGAGCACCAACATCAACAACCGTAGGTTTTTGATTTCTCTTTTTTTTTTTTTTTTTTTTTTTTGTGTTCGTATGTTTTGTTGTGTTTAACTCATTTCCCTGTGTTTTTTTTCTTCTTCTACAGGAACCATGGTTGATATCATCAGTACTTTGCCTTCTGAGATGCGGCAACTCCTCCTGTCTTTCCTTCCTACTCGTCACGCTGCTCTGACTTCTTCCTTGTCCAAAGCTTGGCGTGATGAGTTCTGCCTGACGACAAATCTCAAGCTCGAGCTTTACGATGATACAGCTGACATTAATCAGTTCGTCAGTTTCGTCAACAGGATCTTGGATGTTCGTGGAGGAGTACCAAATCGTCCTTCTCTGCAGAAGTTTCTTCTCACCCTTAATAGGGCTATTTTTGCAGACGAAGCACAAGCAGGCACCCTTCTGTTCCAATCTGCCAATAGGTGGATCAGCTTCGCCTTGGACAGCCGTGTCACCACTCTCACTCTCGGCTTCTACGAGTTTCCGGATGATGGGTATGTCGGACTCCCTCATAGAATCTTCACTGCAAACTTTCTGGTGAACTTGAGGATCAGCACTTCCGACCATGTTTGTCTCTTTGATTCCCACGTGCCTGTTCTTCTTCCAAGCCTCAAGAGTCTCAGGCTAGACATGGTGGGTCTCGGAGCGGAAGGCCAAGGCTTCCACAACCTCTTGCGTGGCTGTCCGGTTATTGAAGAACTAGAGATGAAGGACTTGGCCTGGTTTACCTGGCCTTCCTCCTCTGTCTCTAGTAAAACTCTCAAGACACTTAGCATCTGTTGGGACATCTATGGAGCCGAAGACGAGCGACCGCGCCGTCCAGCAAGTGTGTTTTTTGCAACACCAAACCTGGAGTATCTGGACTACAACGATGACATAGCTGGTGGCTACGGAGCTCTGGATTTTACTTCGCTTGTCGAAGCAGAAGTCCGTCTTCACTTGAGAGTTGAGCAAGATGAAGACGAAGATGAACTGGAAAACGCAGTAGAAGATGCGGATGCTTCAGGCTTCATGTCCGCAATATGCAACGTCAAGAAGCTCTTCTTGCACGCAGACACACTTCAGGTGAGAAAAAAAAAAAAGCAGACTTGATTTTTTTTTAATGTTTTTTGTTTCCATGTCTTCGAGTCAATAAGCGATTCTGTTTTACATACCAACTTCTTACATGTTTCTGATTTTTGTGTGTTTAAGGTCCTCGCTTTCGCCTGCCCCGCGATTCCGCCATTCCCCAACCTAACCGAGCTGACCATTGAAAGCCACCAGGATCAGCTATCAGATTGGGATGCACTGCCAGTTCTGCTCAACAACTGCCCGCAGCTTCACACCCTTGTTTTCATGGTAACAAACTCAAGCTTTTACTTTTATCAAAAGGCAAAAAAGCAGATTAACATAAATCCATTTTTGATTTCAGGGACTCACTCATCAAGCTAAAAACACATGTGGAAACGTGTGTAGGTGCGAGGGTGGCGAGGTTCCACAACATTCTTGCTTAGAAGCTTCTCCGGCGAGGGTTTTGAAGATTCACGACTTCGGCCAAGCTACTGCAGAGATGGACCGCTTTCTCGTCATGGTGAGACACTTCTTGGTGACCATGCCTCACCTTGAGAGGTTTACTGTTTACTGTGATGGAAGTACTGAGACTCGCGCGAACCTATCAAGAAGAATCCGAGGGATTCGAATGAGGGCTTCACCCATGTGCAGGATCGAAGTGATAGGTAGATAAATATCCTTCTCTTATATCTATGGTTCTGTTTCTTTTCCTGATGTGGAAATTCAAAACCCTTTCTGTCTTATGTTAAACACTAAAACTCTGTTCTGATGTCTGTTGTTTGTGTTCTGATGTCTGTTGTTTCTGTTTGTGGTGATGTGGAAACTCAAAGTCTGTTGTTGATGTGAAACTCAAATGCTCTTTCTGTGTTTTGTTTATGACTTGTTCGTGCATTTTTATGTGTCTTTTATTTTTTTTTTTTTTCCTTGCCACTTACGGATCAAAACAATTAGCCAACATCTTGAAGACCTTAATTAATTTTCTTATATTAGTTAAGTAGCATCTCTAGCAATTTGGATAGAAAGCTCAGTGAACTGTTAAATAATTGTTTACCGAGGAAGTAGTTTATGCTTATGCGATCGAAAGTATTGTCACTAATCATATTATAAACGGATTAAGAGAGAGTATAAGGACTGGAACCTTGCGGTTTAGGACCGCGATTGATAAGTGGTAAGCAGAAACGTTACAACGGAGTGTTCAACAGCTCATGAGCTAAGCTAACAAACGTTTCTCTAACCAATATTAAGAGACTTGCTCACGATTTCTTGGAAAAGAAGAAAAGATGCTTAAGATGAACGTGCATGCAGAAAGCAACAAAAATAATAAGAGTCAAGTAATGGATCGCGTGATTAATAACATGCAACTAAATTTGAGAGGTTCAAATGTAAACGTGATTACATTTTTACCATATTAATCTACAAAGTTGGGAAACGTCCTGTCAAATTAAGAAATTGGATAATATCACCATTCTATCGTACAAGGATTAGATTTGATCATACATGTCTATTACTTGTAACCGAATTAAAAAAAAATCAAATGTCGAGGTCATGCATAGATCAGTTATTAATTATTAATAATTAATAATTGATATATATATGTATATATATATATATATATTAAATAAACATACAAATCATTGTATTGGTTATATGTCAAAATCTCGACTTTGATTATTAATTTTGTTTAGTTTTTAATTGGGATTTACAAAACTGAACTTATCTTTCCTTTTTTATATTGGACTAGAATCGATTGATGGTCATATAGTATTGTGTTCTAGAATTTATTTGCTTATAGTTCTCGTTGGTTTTATAGATACATAATTGTAATTTAATTAAATATATATACACATAGATTTGTTTTAGAAAAGTAGTAGGGGGCACGTGCCCCCATAGTCAACCATGTATATATACATAATTATAATTTAATTAAATATATAACTTAGCTCCCCCATTTTACACATACCAGGTCAAAGTTATGGACTACGTTTCAGTTCTAAACAATTAAACATCAAATGCTCACTGTCTCGCACATCGTGGAAGAGGGTGAAAGTCTTCCCCCTCCCTTACTTTGTTGTGATGTAAGTTTATAACTACATTTAATTCCACTCTTTAGTGCTAGAAAATATTAATATGTGTTTGTTTTAGTAGGAAGGCAACTATGGTCTCCTGGAGATGATATGCATGGGATGTTTGTGTTGGTGGTGATGAGAATGAGAAGACCAACTCTTGAAACAACTTCAGTTGGTCTCATCACAATAACTCTCAGGACACATCATCTTCCAAGTTCACCAAGAAGGTACGCATCGCATAGGTTAGGAGGATGCAATATGTGGCCACATTAGTATCTATTTGAATAATGCTTACCCATCATTGTCGGAGTTTTATCTACTCTGCTATGTTTTCTTTAAAGAATCTTATAGATTATGTTAAGTTTTAACTAATGGTACATTACTCCCAAGTAACTGCGTATAGTGTTAGCAATAGCAGCGTGGCTCAGTTGAGGTCAGTGAGGAAGTTTTGGCTGCGGAGGTTCAGGCCGATGGTCAAAGGCAAGGAATGGAGATTTGTGGTCTTGTCTTTGTAAATATCACCATTCTATCGTACAAGGATTAGATTTGATCAGACATGTCTATTACTTGTAACCGAATTAAAAAAAAAATCAAATGTAGAGGTCATGCATAGATCAGTCATTAATTATTAATAATTAATAATTGATATATATATATATAATATATATATATATATATATATATAAATAAACATACAAATCATTGTATTAGTTATATGCAGTGTTTTGAAAACCGGACCGGACCGGCTGGTTGAACCGGTCCAACCGTGACTCGCTGAAGAAGCCGAATCCGGTTTTGTTTAAGACCCGGATTTTAGAAAAACCGGTAAAACCGGCTGAAAACCGGGAAACCGGTGACCCGGGTTAATTTTAAAACCCAATTCTTAAAAATTAACATATAATTACGTATTTTCTATTATTACTAGCTAAAATTTAATATTTTTATAATTAGTGTTCAACATCTCTATTTAATTGATTTTTTATTTTCTTAAGAAACAATGTAAAAAATATATATATTTTTTGACTCTCATATACTATCTTTATTTTGCCATATTCATAAAATTTTATATATTAGTTGTAAAAGTAAATAAATATGATAATTGTAACTGTAAATCATTTGCTTTTTTCTGTTTCAGTTCACGTTACTATTCAGTTTTTACTATATATATAGTTAGATTTATGTTGAGCCCATTTATGTTTGTTGTTTATTTTTAGTTAATAAAAAAAGAATAGAGAATGTATTATATGTAGAAATAAAGTTTATAAAGTATAAATATATAATTATATATTTATTTTTCATAAATAGAAAACCCAGTTCGACCGATTGAACCGGTCCAACCAATCAACCAGTAGCTATACCGAGTCGGTGTCCGGTCCGGTTTTCAAAACATTGGTTATATGTCAAAATCTCGACTTTGATTATTAATTTTGTTTAGTTTTTAGTTGGGATTTACAAAACTGAACTTATCTTTCCTTTTTTATATTGGACTAGAATCAATTGATGGTCATATAGTATTGTACACTAGGTGACGACCTGCGCCTTGCGCGGGGTGAAGTATTTTATAAAAATATATGTTACATACATATAGGAATGGTTGTTCGGGTTTCATTCGGCTTTGATTCAGATCAATTCGGTTTTCAAGTTTTCGGGATCAATATTTATAAATTTCGATTCAGATTTGGTTTGGATCTTTGCAGATTCGATATGTGTTCGGATAATCCATCCCTTATGTATTGAAGGAGGAACATTTCGAAAATTATATCCTCAAATTGTTAGTAATTAAAATAAACTCATATCCTATGTGTCACTCAATTAGGATGTTAATTAATCATACGTGTCATGATTACATTGAAATTGAAAAAGTGAATGGTCTAATTTGATTTATTTATTTTCTTTCCTTAAATAAAACCTACGGAATTACCATAAATAACTTATATATATATATATATATATATGACAATTAATGATTTTAATAATAAAGATTTGATAACAAATTATATATCTTCCATCATTTTTTGTTTAATTTATATTATTAAAATAAATTAAACAATCAAATTAGCTACAAAATTTAAATTTGGATTTTTCGTATATGTTATATATTGAATTTAAAAACGACAGTAAATGATTAAAAATATTAAAATTATTATGTTAAAATTAATGAACAACGGTTTAACACTTTTGTTATAAAAAGATACACATGATTTTAAAATCATATGAATAAAAATATCATTTAATAATAAAACAAATATATATATATATATATATATATATATTAACATATATACCATATAATATTACCTAAATATTTTAATATTAATACTTTCAATGAATTTTCAAGAACATTTATAAATTATAAACTTATTATATAAGCGCTGATCATAGAACCATATGATTATGAAGTCTCATTTAATAAATAACTATAAAATATACTATTCTTAGAAAATTATGTTGGTCCATCTTAACTTATATTACACTTTTTATTAAACTAACTATCGAATTGATGAAATAATGTACAAAAAAACAATCTCGCACTTTCCTTAAATAAAAGTTACGAAATTACCTAATATGATTAACGTATATATGAAAATTAATTATTATGAATAATAAATATTTGATAAAAAATTTGTATCTTAGTTCCTTTTTTATTTATTTTATATTATTAAAGATATTAAACAATCAAATTAACTATATAATAAAACATTTAGATTTTTTCTTATATGTTATATTTTAAATTTTTGAAAACGTCTATAAATTATTAGAAATTTGAAGATCCCACTTTGAAAATTTTGTGATCAATTGCTTAATTTATTTTGTTATAATAAGATACAAATGATCATAAAATTGTATTAATATGAACTTTTATTAAATAAATATTCAAATTAAATAACTTTCCTTAAATAAAAGCTACGAAATTACCTAATATGATTAACGTATATATAAAAATTAATGATTATGAATAATAAATATTTGATAACAATTTTTGTATCTTAGTTCTTTTTATTCATTTTATATTATCAAAGATATTAAACAATCACATTAACTATATAATTAAAACATTTAGATTTTTTTCTTATATGTTATATTTTAAATTTTTGAAAATTTCTATAAATTATTAGAAATTTGAAGATCCCACTTTGAAAATTTTGTGATCAATAGCTTAATTAGTTTTGTTATAATAAGATACAAATGATCATAAAATTGTATTAATATGAATTTTTATTTAATAAATATTTGAATTAAATAATACATATATATATATATATAAATACTAACGATTTAAAACAACAAAATTGGTTGCATTAATTTAGTTGTCCAGTTGAAACCTTTCAAAACTATGTGGAAGACTAAAGTCAAAGTAATTCGATTTTGTAAATAATAAGGTGCTGATTCTAAAATCATTAAAATGGTTCTCAATGATGTGAAAGTTTAATATTAAAAAATTGTAGAAACTGTTTTTGGAATAAAACCCATTGACCACATTACAGTTTTTATAGATATAAACATGGTGTAAAAATTTAAGCCCAAATCGATCAAACTCATCATAAGTTCAAAATAGATTTCGGTCCACAATTACAATTACAAATGTTCAGCCAACATATCCCATATATATTAAATCACTTGAACTATAATTAAGTAACAATTTACTACAACTGAGGCTTCTTATTTTCTTAGTTTTTCTTTTTGATCTTTTTGCTTTATTTTAACAGTAACTATAAGTTAAAGTAAATATTATAAATTTGATGGATAACAATTAGTAAAATTCTTTATAACTTTTTTTATCTTTAAACAAACAAAGTTGTGTTCAATTGAAGACATATTAATTTGATGAACACTAAATATGGAAGAATAATAAAAAATTTCTTTCATGCTTCTGTTTTTTATTTTTATTTTTTAAATTTAGAGCTTTGATATTAATTTTAAATTTTATTATTTTATTAGATGATAGAAGCATTTTTTTGTTTTTTATTCTTTTATTTACATATATAATAATTTTTTAATAAATCACTTTTTGACACCATGACTCCAAAATTCGTATAATATATATTATGATCTCAAACTAAATAATTTTATTTTTTTGGTATAAAACCGAATAAAATGCAAACGACGGTATATAAACCAAATCGAAAAGAAGTAAATATGGATTTAGAATATTAGTTATACTTTACAAACCGAAATACCGAAAAAACCAAACCGAACCGAAACCAACCCGATATTCGGATTGAACACCCCTAATTCAAATAAAACCGAACTGTTGTTTCATTCTTCAAAACATAATAAAAATAACCACTTCATCCTGCGCAAGGCGAGGATCTTATTCTAGTTTAAATTATTTTAAAAAAATTTAAAATTCATTTTATCATTAAATTTCTAAAAAGCTATAAACAAAATAAAATTACAGATAAACTTGAATAACATATGTCATAATACCTAAACTTAATATATATATTGGTTCGGTTTGAATATTTGGATAGAGAATAAATAGATATTGTAGGTATTTTTGGTGTTTTGAGTATACTTAAATTTAGCGCACATTTATTTTTGAACATCCCCTAGTCTATATTTGAGAAGTGATTTGCCACATGGCTTCTCTACAATCGTTTTCACAAAAAAAATTGTGACGTGGCTATTGAAATTGATGACATGTCATATGGTTAAATATGACATGGACAATTATATTTAATGTTGATATATATTTTTGGAAATCTTTTTAGAATATGGCAATAACTCATATATTACATTTAATATTGATTTATATTTTTGGTAAACTTTGTAGAATATGGTAATAACTCATAAATCATCACTAAAATAAATATATTCAAATATGACATTTTGAATTTCGAAATATTATATAATTTTACTTTTATAATTATAACATTTTTATTATCTAAAATTTTCTAAATTTTCTGAAATTTAAAAAAAAAAAAATCGTAATATCATTAGTTTATTTTAGATATCTACAAATTATATAAATATTATTTTGCCACATATCTTCTCTACAATTGTTTTCACAAAAAAAAATTGTGACGTGGCTATTGAGATTGATGACATGTCATATGATTAAATATGACATGGACAATTATATTGAATGCTGATATATATATTACATTTAATATTGATTTATATTTTTGGTAAACTTTGTAGAATATGGTAATAACTCATAAATCATCACTAAAATAAATATATTCAAATATGACATTTTGAATTTCGAATATTATATAATTTTACTTTTATAATTATAAAATTTTTATTATCTAAAATTTTCTAAATTTTCTGAAATTAAAAAAAAAAATTAAATCGTAATATCATTAGTTTCTTTTAGATATCTACAAATTATAAAAATATTATTTAGTTTTAATTTTGATAACTATACAATTTTATATGATTTTTAGTAATTTTATACAATTTGATTTAATATATTTAACCAAATGAAATAAATATTTTTATCTAAGATTTTAACTTTATATATATACATATATATTCTTAAATATAATTTAAAATAAAAAAAATATTTTCTCTTAAATTTATGCTTAATTAATGATATTTATATTAATTATTGGTTAAAACAATAAAATATATAATATTAATAAATTATATTTTAAAATATAAAATTTAACTTTTAAAAAATTCATCATTACACATGGTACAGGAAAACACATTGATTAATAATCTTGACATGACTAATAAAATTGATGACATATCTTATAGATTAATATGACATGAAAAATTATATTTAATGTTAATTTATATTTTTGGTAAACTTTTAAAAATATGGTAATAACTCATATATTACACTTATTTTCAATTTATATTTTTAGATTTTTTAGAAATATGGTAATAACTCATAAATCATCATTAAAATAAATATATTCAATTATGGCATTTCAAATTTCGAAATATCATTTAAATTAAAAAGATTACAAAAATATATACATATTTTTAGAAAATTATAAAAATTAAATCATAAAATCAAATTAAGTCGTAAAATCATTAGTTTCTTATACATATATCTACAGATTTTATAAATATTGTTTAATTTTAATTTTTGACAATTATGCCAATTTTACATATTTATTTAATATATTTAATTAAAATAAATAGATAGAAAAATCTACCTAAGATTATAATTTTAAATATATACATGCACATTCTTAAAAATAATTCAAGATAAAAATTTGTTTTTATCTTAATTTTAATGTTCACTTAAATCAAATTTATATTAAAATATTGATAAGAAAAAAAATTTATAATATTAATAAAAATTAAATATAATTTATATTTATCTATTAAAAATATTTTTAAATTCTTTTACTGCACATGGTGCAGGAAAACACCTAGTTTGTATATAAACATATTTCAGATATTTCGGTTACCCAAAATATTTCAGTTCGTATAGGTTTTGGTTTTCTAAATACCAAAATTTTTAACTTGTTTGGATATTTAATCAATTCCGGTTCAGATTTAATATTATCTTTGGTTGGGTTCGGTTTGTTTTTTTTTTATTAAGATTTTTTTTAGCCCTAAATACGTATATGTATTTACATATAAAATGCATTTATTTCATACGAAGTATATATATATATATATATATATATAAGATACTGTAAAAAATTTTGTAAAAGGGTTTAAGACACTGTAATTTATTTCAAAGTATATACCTAAATTTTGTGTA
The DNA here is from genome assembly GCF_000801105.2 of Raphanus sativus. Classification (NCBI taxonomy): domain Eukaryota; kingdom Viridiplantae; phylum Streptophyta; class Magnoliopsida; order Brassicales; family Brassicaceae; genus Raphanus; species Raphanus sativus. The sequence continues at coordinate 25,550,012 of NC_079515.1, read as the reverse complement.
CAGTCGGATATAAAATTTAAAATCCAGTATTATATTTAATATTAATTTATAGTCATTTTAAAAAATTCAAAATATAACATATAAGAAAAAATCTATTTTTATTATATGGTTAATGTGATTGTTTAATATATTTTAATAATATAAAATCAAACAAAAAAAATAAAATACAAAAATGTTATCAAATATTTTTTATTCATAACCATTAGTTGTCATATATATGTTAATCATATTAGGTAATTTCGTAGCTTTTATTTAAGGAAAGTAAATATTTTTCTCCGTTAAGTTAACTCTCATTTATGCAATTGTTACTCTCATCGACATTATATATATTATATCATATAGTTTTGTATTGAATGATTCTAGGGAGAAATAAAAATCGAATTGGACCTCCTTCTTTTTCAATTTCAATGTAATGATACCACATAGGATTAATTAACATTCTAATTGAATGACACGTATGATATGAGTTTTTTTAATTAATACAAAACTAAGGTTCTAATTTCCGAAATGTTTCTCAAATAATATATAGGGGATGTGTTCTAGAATTTATTTGCTTATAGTTCTCGTTGGTTTTATAGATACATAATTGTAATTTAATTAAATATATATACACATAGATTTGTTTTAGAAAAGTAGTAGGGGGCACGTGCCCCCATAGTCAACCATGTATATACATAATTGTAATTTAACTAAATATATAACTTTTTTTGGGTTAAATTTGGTCTAAATATATAACTTAGCTCCCCCATTTTACACATACCATGTCAAAGTTATGGACTACGTTTCAGTTCGAAACATTAAACGCTCACTGTCTCGCACATCGTGGAAGAGGGTGAAAGTCTTCCCCCTCCCTTACTTTGTTGTGATGTAAGTTTATAACTACATTTAATTCCACTCTTTAGTGCTAGAAAATATTAATATGTGTTTGTTTTAGTAGGAAGGCAACTATGGTCCTCGAGATGATATGCCTGGGATGTTTGTGTTGGTGGTGTTGAGAATGAGAAGACCAACTCTTGAAACAACTTCAATTGGTCTCATCACCAATAACTCTCAGGACACATCATTTTCCAAGTTCACCAAGAATGTACGCATCGCATAGGTTAGGAGGATGCAATATGTGGCCACATTAGTATCTATTTGAATAATGCTTACGCATCATTGTCGGAGTTTTATCTACTCTGCTATGTTTTCTTTAAAGAATCTTATAGATTATGTTAAGTTTTAACTAATGGTACCTTACTCCCAAGTAACTGCGTATAGTGTTAGCAATAGCAGCGCGGCTCCGTTGAGGTCAGTGAGGAAGTTTTGGCTGCGGAGGTTCAGGCCGATGCTCAAAGGCAAGGAATGGAGATTTGTGGTCTTGTCTTTGTAAATAGGGTGCAGAAATGCTTGAACTTTTGGTTTGTAGTAAGACTGGGATGTACTTGCTTGGTGGAGAAGGATGAGTGAAAGCAGTGAGAAGACCATAGGATGAACAATTTTTTAATGTTTCGACTCTTGGGGATGCGATAGCGTGATGTGAGTTACTATAACTAACATTCATGTACATTTATAAAATGATATAGACATTGTCTCTCTTCATTTCTTTTTTCAATTCAGATTTAATATATCCTGTAGATTTTGACTTTTGAATATGGATATCTGTATAGCACCTTTACCAAGAAATTATTTCAGAATGCATAAATAATGTATCGATCACACTATTGTTGATGATGTTTCTGGTGACTACAAGTACTTCCTCGTAACTTTACTTGGTTCCACGATCCGATTTCTGTTTTTATAATTTTGGCTTTGCTCCTAATCTTTTTCAATTTATCAATAAAACCACTTCAGCTAAACCAAAAAATCATCCAAATCCACAATTTTTATACTTTTTGAGTATTATAAAACCTTTAGTTGTCGATAACCATGGGCTTGCGCGGAGCTCCACCCCTTGTTTTTCATAAATAAAAGGCCACATCTCTTTATTCAACAGAACAAGAGAACAAGCATCAATTCTTATATACTTTTTCATATATTTCATCTTCCTTTTAGCTTTCAAGTTTTAAGCAACGGATTCACGAAGCTATATTGTTGAGAGTTATGCTATTCTCTAGTCCACTATTCGATATCCACATTTTGAACCAGTGTTTTGCGATGATATACCAATATGCATGAACATATGTATACATCATACATGACTACATGAGGTTTGCAGTATATATATATATTAAATAAAATTACAAGAAAATCATTAAATTCGATAACCAGTTGATTATTTTAACACATATTAGAGACACCCCATTGGTAAATCTCTCAATTTGGGATTCTCACACAAATAAAATCAATATGTTAATGTTATTGAATTTTTGAATTTATGTTTAAATGTTTTGGGGAAGTTCAGCTATTTAAAAACAAACATGTGTCATGTGAGTTTCTAGTGAGTAAAAACATGTTTAAGAAACTATGATGCATTTTTCCGTTGGAGTTGCTCTTATATACTAATGATAAATGGGAAAATCGCATAAAAAACCCTCAAAGTGTCACTTACTAGCACTTTAAACATTGAAGTTTTTTCACTAACACTTTTAACTTTCAAAGTGACATTTGTATCATAAAAAACCTCCAAATCAAAAAATTGACCGGTTCAGCAGGTAATTTTTTAAAAATAATTATTTAATTAATAAAATAAATAAAATAAATAAATAAAAATCAAAAAAATAAATAAAAATCGAAAATTTTAATAAAATTTACAAAAATAAAAAAAAATCAAAAAAAAAAATTAAAATTGTAGGAAAAAAATATATATATTAAAAATTAAATTATTTTCTAAAATATTAATAAAAATAACTAAAAAATTAATAATAAATAAGATTAAATTTAAATAGAGAAGAACTAAATAAAAAGTTCACAATTTTTTTTAAAAAATGGAAAATATAAAATTCAAAAACAGAAAATTAATTAAAATATAAAATTCAAAATCAGAAAATATAATAATTAATTTCGGATTTTTTTAACTTGTTTGATTCTTATGTAATTATATATTAATTAATAAAAATCAGAAAATTAGAAAAATCAGAAAATTAATTAAAATTTAGAAAATTAAAATTCAAAACTAAATGAGATCAAATTAAAAAACAGAAAAATAAAAAATTCATATATTTCAAAAAAATGAAAATTCAAAAGTTTGAAAAGATTTTTTTTTTTTGTCATTTTCAAGATGATGTTGGAAACTATCGTTGAAGATATGGCAATTATCGTCATTGTTAATGGTTATGTGAGAAACCATCATCGTCACTAATGAATTTTGAATTTTGAATTTTATATTTTCCATTTTAAAAAAAAATTGTGAACTTTTATCTAGTTCTTCTCTATTTAAATTTAATCTTATTTATTATTATTTTTTAGTTATTTTTATTAATATTTTAGAAAATAATTTATTTTAATATATTTATTTAATTTTCTAAAATTTTAATTTATTTTTTGATTATTTTTTTCATTTTTGTAAATTTTATTAGAATTTTCGATTTTTATTTATTTTTTGGATTTTTATTTATTTATTTTGTTTATTTTATTAATTAAATAATTATTTTTAAAAATTACCTGCTGAACCAGTCAATTTTTTGATTTGGAGGTTTTTTATGATATAAATGTCACTTTGAAAATTAAAAATGTTAGTGAAAAAACTTCAAAGTTTAAAGTGCTAGTAAGTGACACTTTGAAAGTTTTTTATGTGATTTTCCCGATGATAAATAATGTTGCGTGCGTGAATACTGTAGAGCATGTGCAAAAATGTTAACTTAGTAAAGTTATGGGGATGATGAGCTAAGCAAACGAACGCTTCGCTAAGTCTGTGAACATGATTATGAGGAGAAGGTGGTGGAATCACCAACAAAAGAAGAAGAAGAAGAAGGCTACTTAGAAAAAGATTGCTTGGACAGGAAGAAAAGATGCTCGAGATGAACGTGCATGTAGAAAAGCAACAAAAATAATAGTCAGCTAATCGATGAGTTATATTTTAACTCATTTATTTTATAAATGAATCAAGCAATCGATCACGTGAATTACAACGTGTAACTAAATTTGAGAAGAAGATCAGTTGGTTCATGTGGCTTTAAGGTTTGATGTTAAATTTGTGTTAAGCAAATAAAAAACTAAATTTGATAAATTCAACGTTCATTACTATCCCCTAGACTATATTTGCGAAGTAATTTTGCCACATGTCCTCTTCAGAATCAGTTTCGCAAAAAAAAATGTGACATGTCTACTAAATTTGATGACATGACATATGAAAAATATGACATGGACAATTATATTTAATGAAAATTTATATTTTTGGTAATTTTTTAGAATATAGTAATAACTCATATATTACATTTATGTTGATTTATATTTTTGGTAAACTTTTCAGAATATGGTAATCATTCATAGATCCTCATTAAAATAAAATATTCAAATATGAACATTACTAATTTCGAAATCTTATTTAATTATATTTTTATAACTATACAATTTTATTACTTTAAATTTTCGAAATTTTATAGAATTTTTAAAATTTTATAAAAAATAAACCTAAAATCATTAATTTCTTATATATTTACAAATTTTATAAATATTGTTTAGCTATACTTTTTCAAAATTATCAGTATTATATCATTTTTTATTAATTATGTAGTAATAACTCATATATTACATTTATGTTGATTTATATTTTTGGTAAAAAAATTAGAATATGGTAATAACTCAAAGATCCTCATTAAAATAAAAATATTCAAATATGAACATTGCTAATTTCGAAATATTATTTAATTATATTTTTTATAACTATATAAATTTTATTACTTTAAATTTTCGAAATTTTATACAATTTTAAAAAATTTATAAAAAAGTAAACGTAAAATAATTAATTTCTTATATATTTACAAATTTTATAAATATTGTTTAGCTATAATTTTTCAAAATTATCAGTTTTATATCAATTTTTATTGATTATATATAAGTTGATCTCTATAATATTATTTGAAAAGTCAGTTTCCTACGTGTCGCGCTCACGTTAACTCTCACGGTGGTTGATTATGATGATACCATTAACGAATCAAATATATCTAATTATCATTATTAAACATTTATTTTATTTTATTTTTTCTTTTCTATTTAGGTTTCCTTTTTTCTTCAAATAACCTATATATAAAGAAAATATATTAATTTAAAAACGAAAATATCTTTTATATATAGTGTAATTCATAATAAGGAAATTTCACAAAATAATCTTAATTTTAAAGTAAAAAAAATATAATCTTCCCTTTTTAAAAATAATCTTCACAATATAATATATATTTTTAAAAGTATTAAGCATTTTATTTAAATTAATATATTTCTCATATTATTACAAAATAATTTAAATAGCATAAACTAAGATATCTTTAATGAATAAAATTTAATTTAATCATTTTATGTTCCCTTTTATATTTTTCAAATAACATGTATGATAAAGAAAATATTTATAAACTTAAACCGAAAATAATTTTTATATATAATTTGATTTCATAAATAGGAAATTTTAGAAAAATAATCTTGATATTAATATAAAGAACTAATATTCCTTTTTCGAATGTATCAATTATATTTTCATGCAATTTCCTTTTTTTTTCATGCAATTTCATACCTATCATCGTTATATTTTTATAATTTTATTTGTGATAATTATAATAATCTTAATTATCATATAATTTCTTTCTATTCCAAATTCCAAATTACCACTTATAATTTTAGTTGTGATAATTATCATATTATCATATTCCAAATTACAAGCATAGGGGTGAATCTATTCATTCACCCCTATGTTAATGAATAGATTTTATATCTCTAAAATCTATTCATTAACATAGGCATAGGCTATTTACAAATAGTCAATTCATAAATATATATACACATCTAATATGAAAACCAAACTAATGCAATGAATACAATGAATATGATTTGGTTGAATAAGATTAAAAATAGTTATACTTGAATTTAACGGAAATATATAACACAATATACCCACAAATGAGTAACTAGACCAATCCAAATTATTTTATACAAAGTCAAACAATAAATAAAAATAATATATTATCATTTATTCTCAACATTTTACTAAATAAATATGACATTCTCAAATTATACTACAAATATATTAACCAACTATTACAATTAAGATGTAATTTTGAACCGATCAACACTTTAGTTTACTTTTACTATTTAATTTTCAAAACAACATATATTAAATTATACATAATCTGACCAAATATATATATATATATATACACAAATTTAAGGCAAGAATCAAACTATATAAAAATAACAAAATTAATCAAAATTTTAATCTGTATAACAAAATATCTTAGTTGAATCGTAAAAAGTAAATGTTATATAATATATCCAAATAATAACCAAACAGTCGAGATATTATATATTCAAAATTATAATCTAATTAAAATAACGCAAAGTTATTTAAAACAAACCATGCATATTGATTACAATATAAATAACAGAATAATTAAAAAATTAAAAATATTAATAAACTATCATAGTGTAAATAAAATATTATAATATATTTACTATATAAATATTTATATCCGTGCATGAGCACGGAAAAATCACCTAGTTTTAACCATAAAGCTCATTTATTTTATAAATGAGTTATGAGTCAAGCCCACCTAGTTACTAACTAACTAGTTTGGGTAATTAGTGGGGTGATTCGTGTACAACTCAGCCCATGTGGATATGAATTAGTTTAACCTAAATATAAGTAGAGTTGCGATAGAAAGAAACGTAACCCTAACTAAAGGTAGGTGGTCTAGCTAGCGATGGAGGGGAAGAGAAGAAGAGGCGTAAACATTCCACGTGATATAGTAGAAGAAATTCTGGTGAAGGTACCTGTGAAGTCTCTGGTGAGATTCAAAGTAGTGTCGAAAGAATGGAGAAGAAGCATAGAATCAACGTGTTTCATAGAGAAACACATAAGGTATCAGAAATCTCTAGGAGGAGCGACGATTCTTTCAACAGGAAGAAGAAGACGAAATTGTCTCGTTCTAGAAAAGCTGTTGATCACGCCTTGCAGTGGAAGCATACAGACTTGTCCATATCTACCCATCAAACCTTTTCGACCTACTTATGATTTCAAAGTCTCAGAGCCTTGCGACGGTTTGTTTTGTATCTATACCAAAACCAATGATCTTAAGTTTAACCTTGTCAATCCTGCTACTAATAGCCGCCGCATACTCCCAGATCCCACCTCTACCCTCGATGAAGATACTTAAATATTAACTCAATCTCTATACTTTCAATTACTCAAAAACCCTTTTATATAACCTTTTTTGTTTATATAAATTTGGTTTGCTTTTGTAGTTTATGGGCAATCGATGTATTCGTTGCTAGGGATCGGAAGAGAGAATGGTGTGATTCCAAAGTATAAGCTTTTATGGTTTTTCCAGTGTGATGACAAATTGGTGAATGAATCTACTAGGTGCAAGGTTTTGTCTCTTGACTCTAATAGTTGGAGATACGTAGATCCACCCAACTGTCGAATTTACTGTGACCAACCTATAATTCACTTGGATGGAGTGCTCTATTGCTTCAGCTTCAACAGCGAAGAGATGGGTTACCGCCAACCGTGCATCTGTAATCTACTAGCTTTTCATAAATATTCTACTCAGGATTTGGAGTCTAGAGACTGCCAAGAATTAAGCATGTGTATTCTTAATCATCGTCCATGCATCTTCAAGAAACGTCTTGGTAATAACGACCTTCTCTTCAAAATTTGGGGTCTAGACATAAACAAGAGTTCATGGGAAGTTATGTATTCCATAGAATTTTCGTGTTTTCCGCCAGAATTCTACAATAGGTTCATCATTCCGGTGGCAACAATCAACGATCATGTTATCCTCTCAAACTCTCGTCGTGACATATGGGTATTCTACGGTTCCAAAACCCATATTTTTCCTTACAAATTTACTGCTAGTAAATACCATATGTCTTTTTTTGAGACACTAGTCTCTGTTTACCAATAAGTTTGATTGTATTGTATTTTTATGTATTGATGCTTTAATAGACAAATATTTTTTTATAAGCAACTTATCTTGATGAGTAAATACTTAATCAAGTTACTGCCGAGTGGATTGCCTTTGTCCGAGGTACACCAAGCCTTTATCAGTACATATAACAGGAAACATGGACAAGGAAGACAATGTGTACTTAAAAGTATTCATTCTCTAAAAAGATACTTTGTACTGCTCATTCTCGAGTATCTGGCAGCCATGTTGATCCTTCCTATCTCTCAGAATATATTCACTGCTGATTCTCGAGTTCAGACAAGAATCAGCCTCAGCATACAAGATCATGGTCATATTATGACACAATACACACAAAAAGAGCTGATAGCCCTAACTAAAGGTAGGTGGTCCAGCTAGCGATGGAGGGGAAGAGAAGAAGAAGCGTAAACATTCCACATGACATAGTAGAAGAGATTCTGGTGGGTATAGTGTGGTTCGTGGGCAAGGAGGGGATATCATATCAGTATCCTTGACCAGATCTGAGTCTGGAATCTTAGAGAGCTACCAAACTTAGCAAGAGCTGTATGTGTCCCCGAAATAAAATCACAAAAATAGAGTCTTTTGTCATACCTGAATAATATACCATACTGAAACAAGCAAGTACTGCGTAACGAGCTAAATACGCCTCCTATAATCCAACTTGAATCGAAAGAAGTCAAATCAAGGTAAAGCGAAAGGGTAGGTTCTGAAGATGTAAAAGAAGCAGAAGAGAGAAGTTTCGGGCCTTTGTATAGCACTATAACTAGAGCACCAGATATAGATACTATTGTGCCAATGATTTTAGCCTGAGTAGCAGAGCTCTTTAACACTATCCGTGTAATCCTTCACGAGTCACCAAAGGAAGCACAAACACTTAACGTTAACACTATCTGACTTTATCTGAGTACAATACTTTCCCTAGAGAGAATCCAAAGAAAACAAGGTGGAACCTGAATACTAGCTATTATCATTATATCTTACAAGAATTAAATTGATCATACATGTCTAAGGGCATGGCCAACGGTGAAAGAATCAAATTGAGTATCTAAACCACAGATTATTTTATTTGTTCACTTTATCAACTGATTAAAATTTTAATTTAAAAGAAAAAAAAATGTAACCAATGAGAAGAAGACAAGTTAAGAAACCCATTCTCCTGCGTCCACGAACAATTGTATCCGGGAAGGCGCTCCGTACTATTCAACCGCTTCCAACAAGGTTCTCCATCACTGCCCATTCGAAAAGATGTAAACTTTAGTTCGAAAAAAAAGAACTTGTTTTTTTTTCTAACTCGTTGAATGCCTTTTGTTTTGCTCCATAGGTAGGTCGTAATGGAGGCTTCTCAGCTTCTGCTAAAGGATATCATTTTGGGAAAGAGTTGCTGAGTTTTGCTTCAGAAAGGCTCTTTGCTTTAGAGCTCTTGATAATCCTCTCCTTACGATAAAGATTAATCAAAAACTATTCTCATATTACTTTTTAGAAAATATATCAACTAGAAAACAAGTTACAACTTTGTAAGATTGTTTTTTTAGGTTCAAAAAGAACAACTAAGCAAGCTGCTATTTCTAGGTTCAAAAAGAGATTCTCCATTTCCAATAAACATATCAATACATGAAACATGTACAGAGTGCTCTTACAGTTACAACAACATATCACATCTTTTAATCATTACAGAAGAATATAGTTACTTTTATTACCGAACTGGACATAGAATAGAAGGTATCTGTCACATCCAGAACCCAAGAATTGGATCGAACCCTATCTTGCAAAGGAAGCAACATAGTCGGTACAGTGTTAATTCCCTCCACGTTTATTTTTTCTCCACTCCCATGGCTTCTCTGGATTTTTAGCCCCCCCACAAGCCAATACGCTTCTGCTTAGCCTCATTTTCCCACTGATCTCAAACACCAAAAAGACAAATTAAACATCATAAAGAATAATATAAAGAAACTAAAGAGACATAAGGTTTACAAAATCTTGCTTTGCAAGAATAATATAAAGAAACTATGATGCATTTTTCCGTTGGAGTTGCTCTTATATACTGATGATAAATAATATTGCGTGCGTGAGTACTGTAGAGCATGTGCAGAAATGTTAACTTAGTAAAGTTATGGGGATGATGAGCTAAGCGAACGAACGCTTCGCTAAGTCTGTGAGCATGATTATGAGAAGAAGGTGGTGGAATCACCAACAAAAGAAGAAGAAGAAGAAGAAGAAGAAGAAGAAGAAGAAGAAGAAGAAGAAGAAGAAGAAGAAGAAGAAGAAGGCTACTTAGAAAAAGATTGCTTGGACAGGAAGAAAAGATGCTCGAGATGAACGTGCATGTAGAAAAGCAACAAAAATAATAGTCAACTAATCGTTGAATTATATTTTAACTCATTTATTTTATATATGAATCAAGCAATCGATCACGTGAATTACAACATGTAACTAAATTTGAGAAGAAGATCAGTTGGTTCATGTGGCTTTAAGGTTTGATGTTAAATTTGTGTTAAGCAAATAAAAAACTAAATTTGATAAATTCAACGTTCATTACTATTTTAACCATAATAGCTCATTTATTTTATAAATGAGTTATGAGTCAAGCCCACCTAGTTACTAACTAACTAGTTTGGGTAATTAGTGGGGTGATTCGTGTACAACTCAGCCCATGTGGATATGAATTAGTTTAACCTAAATATAAGTAGAGTTGCGATAGAAAGAAACGTAACCCTAACTAAAGGTAGGTGGTCTAGCTAGCGATGGAGGGGAAGAGAAGAAGAGGCGTAAACATTCCACGTGATATAGTAGAAGAAATTCTGGTGAAGGTACCTGTGAAGTCTCTGGTGAGATTCAAAGTAGTGTCGAAAGAATGGAGAAGAAGCATAGAATCAACGTGTTTCATAGAGAAACACATAAGGTATCAGAAATCTCTAGGAGGAGCGACGATTCTTTCAACAGGAAGAAGAAGACGAAATTGTCTCGTTCTAGAAAAGCTGTTGATCACGCCTTGCAGTGGAAGCATACAGACTTGTCCATATCTACCCATCAAACCTTTTCGACCTACTTATGATTTCAAAGTCTCAGAGCCTTGCGACGGTTTGTTTTGTATCTATACCAAAACCAATGATCTTAAGTTTAACCTTGTCAATCCTGCAACTAATAGCCGCCGCATACTCCCAGATCCCATCTCTACCCTCGATGCAGGTACTTAAATATTAACTCAATCTCTATACTTTCAATTACTCAAAAACCCTTTTATATAAGTTCTTTTTTTGTTTATATAAATTTGGTTTGCTTTTGTAGTTTATGGGCAATCGATGTATTCGTTGCTAGGGATCGGAAGAGAGAATGGTGTGATTCCAAAGCATAAGCTATTATGGTTTTTCCAGTGTAATGACAAATTGGTGAATGAATTTACTAGGTGCAAGGTTTTGTCTCTTGACTCTAATAGTTGGAGATACGTAGATCCACCCAACTGTCGAATTTACTGTGACCAACCTATAATTCACTTGGATGGAGTGCTCTATTGCTTCAGCTTCAACCGCGAAGAGATGGGTTACGGCCAACCGTGCATCTGTAAACTACTAGCTTTTGATCTTCACACAGAGATGTTTCATAGTTTTTCTACTCAGGATTTGGAGTCTAGAGACTGCCGTGAATTAAGCATGTGTATTCTTAATCATCGTCCATGCATCTTCAAGAAACGTCTTGGTAATAACGACCTTCTCTTCAAAATTTGGGGTCTAGACATAAACAAGAGTTCATGGGAAGTTATGTATTCCATAGAATTTTCTTGTTTTCCGCCAGAATTCTACAATAGGTTCATCATTCCGGTGGCAACAATCAACGATCATGTTATCCTCTCAAACTCTCGTCGTGACATATGGGTATTCTACGGTTCCAAAACCCATATTTTTCCTTACAAATTTACTGCTAGTAAATACCATATGTCTTTTTTTGAGACACTGGTCTCTGTTTACCAATAAGTTTGGTTATTTGTATGTCTTGAATGTTTTAATAGACAAGTATTTTTTTATAAACAGTTGATGAGTTATTACTTAATCAAGTTACTGCCTAGTGGATTTGACTTTGTCCGAGGTACACCATGCTTTGTACATGTGTTCTAGAATTTATTTGCTTATAGTTCTCGTTGGTTTTATAGATACATAATTGTAATTTAATTAAATATATATACACATAGATTTGTTTTAGAAAAGTAGTAGGGGCACGTGCCCCCATAGTCAACCATGTATATACATAATTGTAATTTAACTAAATACTAGATTTTGATCCGCGCTTTGGAAGCGCGGAATATTTTACGATGAAAAATTTCACTAATAACTTAACAAATATTTTGGTAATTTTTAAAGAGTGTGTATTTAAAATATTTTTGCATTTAAATCAGTGTTTTTAAATTCAACCCGATTGTGATTATACCAGTTAATCCGGAGATCTGACAATTCAATTTAGGTTTTTAAAATATTTATTTTTAAAAAATCACTAAAACCCGAGACTAACCGATTGAACTGATGGATGACCGATATGTAATCTAATTGGATTTAAATTGAAATAGTTTCATATTTTGTAGTTTTATAATCCAAATTTTAAAGTTCATTATTTTGCAATTTATGAAATTATAACGTTTCTACAAAATTTTAAAGAGAAAATGATAGATATAAAATAACTAAGATTAATTATTGTATTGTTTGGAAACATTAATAGTAGTATAAAATATATTGTTTGGAAATATTGATAGTAGTATAAAGAAATAAGTATATTGTTTGGAAACATGGATAGTAGTATAAAGAAAGGAACATTAGTGATTTAATATAGGTTTAACTATAAAGTATAAATGTGTATTTAATTTAAAAACTTACAAAATAAATATTAGGTCCAACAGAATGTTTCTGTTTTAATAAGATAGATATAACTTAGCTCCCCCATTTTACACATACCAGGTCAAAGTTATGGACTACGTTTCAGTTCTAAACATTAAACGCTCACTGTCTTGCACATCGTGGAAGAGGGTGAAAGTCTTCCCCCTCCCTTACTTTGTTGTGATGTAAGTTTATAACTACATTTAATTCTACTCTTTAGTGCTAGAAAATATTAATATGTGTTTGTTTTAGTAGGAAGGCAACTATGGTCCTGGAGATGATATGCCTGGGATGTTTGTGTTGGTGGTGATGAGAATGAGAAGACCAAATCTTGAAACAACTTCAATTGGTCTCATCACCAATAACTCTCAGGACACATCATTTTTCAAGTTCACCAAGAAGGTACGCATCACCTAGGTTAGGAGGATGCAATATGTGGCCACATTAGTATCTATTTGAATAATGCTTACGCATCATTGTCGGAGTTTTATCTACTCTGCTATGTTTTCTTTAAAGAATCTTATAGATTATGTTAAGTTTTAACTAATGGTACATTACTCCCAAGTAACTGCGTATAGTGTTAGCAATAGCAGCGCGGCTCCGTTGAGGTCAGTGAGGAAGTTTTGGCTGCGGAGGTTCAGGCCGATGGTCAAAGGCAAGGAATGGAGATTTGTGGTCTTGTCTTTGTAAATATCACCATTCTATCGTACAAGGATTAGATTTGATCATACATGTCTATTACTTGTAACCGAATTAAAAAAAAAATCAAATGTAGAGGTCATGCATAGATCAGTCATTAATTATTAATAATTAATAATTGATATATATATATATATATATTAAATAAACATACAAATCATTGTATTAGTTATATGAAATGTTTTGAAAACCGGGCCGGACCGGCCGGTTGAACCGGTCCAACCGTGATTCGCTGAAGAAGCCGAATCCGGTTTGGTTTAAGACCCGGATTTTAGAAAAACTGGTAAAACCGGCTGAAAACCGGGAAACCGGTGATCCGGGTTAATTTTAAAACCCAGTTCTTAAAAATTAACATATAATTACATATTTTCTATTATTACTAGCTAAAATTTAATATTTTTATAATTAGTATTCAACATTACTATTTAATTGATTTTTTATTTTCTTAAGAAACAATGTAAAAAATATATATATTTTTTGACTCTCATATACTATCTTTATTTTGCTATATTCATAAAATTTGATATATTAGTTGTAAAAGTAAATAAATATGATAACTGTAACTGTAAATCATTTGCTTTTTTCTGTTTCAGTTCACGTTACTATTCAGTTTTTACTATATATATAGTTAGATTTATGTTTGTTGTTTATTTTTTAGTTAATAAAAAAGAATAGAGAATGTATTATATGTAGAAATAAAGTTTATAAAGTATAAATATATAATTATATATATTTATTTTTTCATAAATAGAAAACCCAGTTCGACCGATTGAACCGGTCCAACCAATCAACCAGTAGCTACACCGAGTCGGTGTCCAGTCCGGTTTTCAAAACATTGGTTATATGTCAAAATCTCGACTTTGATTATTAATTTTGTTTAGTTTTTAGTTGGGATTTACAAAACTGAACTTATCTTTCCTTTTTTTATATTGGACTAGAATCGATTGATGGTCATATAGTATTGTACATGTGTTCTAGAATTTATTTGCTTATAGTTCTCGTTGGTTTTATAGATACATAATTGTAATTTAATTAAATATATATACACATAGATTTGTTTTAAAAAAGTAGTAGGGGGCACGTGCCCCCATAGTCAACCATGTATATACATAATTGTAATTTAACTAAATATATAACTTTTTTGGGTTAAATTTGGTCTAAATATATAACTTAGCTCCCCCATTTTACACATACCAGGTCAAAGTTATGGACTACGTTTCAGTTCGAAACATTAAACGCTCACTGTCTCGCACATCGTGGAAGAGGGTGAAAGTCTTCCCCCTCCCTTACTTTGTTGTGATGTAAGTTTATAACTACATTTAATTCCACTCTTTAGTGCTAGAAAATATTAATATGTGTTTGTTTTAGTAGGAAGGCAACTATGGTCCTGGAGATGATATGCCTGGGATGTTTGGGTTGGTGGTGTTGAGAATGAGAAGACCAACTCTTGAAACAACTTCAATTGGTCTCATCACCAATAACTCTCAGGACACATCATTTTCCAAGTTCACCAAGAATGTACGCATCGCATAGGTTAGGAGGATGCAATATGTGGCCACATTAGTATTTATTTGAATCATGCTTACGCATCATTGTCGGAGTTTTATCTACTCTGCTATGTTTTCTTTAAAGAATCTTATAGATTATGTTAAGTTTTAACTAATGGTACCTTACTCCCAAGTAACTGCGTATAGTGTTAGCAATAGCAGCGCGGCTCCGTTGAGGTCAGTGAGGAAGTTTTGGCTGCGGAGGTTCAGGCCGATGCTCAAAGGCAAGGAATGGAGATTTGTGGTCTTGTCTTTGTAAATAGGGTGCAGAAATGCTTGAACTTTTGGTTTGTAGTAAGACTGGGATGTACTTGCTTGGTGGAGAAGGATGAGTGAAAGCAGTGAGAAGACCCTAGGATGAACAATTTTTTAATGTTTCGACTCTTGGGGATGCGATAGCGTGATGTGAGTTACTATAACTAACATTCATGTACATTTATAAAATGATATAGACATTGTCTCTCTTCATTTCTTTTTTCAATTCAGATTTAATATATCATGTAGATTTTGACTTTTGAATATGGATATCTGTGCGGGGAGGTTTTATCTGGCCTGTGTCGCAAAGCAGAACTCAGTGGTGCTCTGCGAGGTATCCGAGTAGCGAGAGGCAGCCCGAGAGTGAACCACCTGTTGTTTGCCGACGACACCATGATGTTTTGCAGCTCCTCCTCCGACTCTTGTGAAGCCCTGATGAACATTCTGCGAAATTATGAAGAAGTGTCAGGCCAGAAGGTGAATATAGCTAAATCATCCATCACGTTCTCTAAGAAAACACCGCAGGAGACGAGAGATAAAGCAAAAACAATTCTCGGTATCTCAACAAGGAGGAGGAGAGGGAAAGTATCTTGGGCTCCCAGAGCATTTTGGAAAGAGGAAAAAAGATCTATTTACCTCAATCATCCACCGTATCAGGCAACGAGCCTCCAACTGGTCTTCTCGCTTTCTCTCCAAGGCTGGCAAGTTAACCATGCTCAAGGCAGTCCTTACGGCCATACCTACATACACAATGTCCTGTTTTCAACTTCCAGTCAGTCTCTGTAAGAGGATACAGTCTACTTTGACTAGATTCTGGTGGGATGACTCGGAAGAAAAGAGAAAAATGTGTTGGGTGGCTTGGAGCAAACTAACAAAACCGAAAAAACAAGGAGGACTAGGATTAAGGGACATTCAATTGTTCAATCAGGCGCTATTGGCAAAAATAGCATGGAGAATCCTAACAGTGCCGCAATGCCTACTAGCTAGAGTGCTAAAAGGCAAGTATTGCCACAAGAGAGACTTTTTAGAGGCGCAAGTACCTGCAGCGTGCTCTCATGGGTGGCGCAGCATCCTCCATGGAAGGGATCTCCTAAAAGAGAACCTGGGGAAAGCAATAGGAAATGGTCAGAGCACTAGACTATGGAAGGATTCATGGATTACACTTGATTCACATACAAAGCCAATGGGACCAGTACATGAGGCCGCTCTTGATCTTAGAGTCTCGGACCTCCTAACAGATGATCTACAGTGGAACAAGAAAAGGATCGAGGAGTTCCTACCTGACTTTAGCGCCCAAATCCAGTGTCTAAAGCCGAGTACAAAAGGCGCTGAAGACATCTTTGTTTGGCACCCTCTACAATCAGGTGTTTACTCTGCAAAGTCGGGCTATAATGCAGTCGCTTCAAGTTCAGCACCAACTGAGGACGAGCCAGCAAGCAACCAAAACACCTTGAACGAAGAGTTCACCTGGATCAAAGATATTTGGTCAGTTAAAACCTCCCCAAAGCTGAAGCTGTTTCTATGGTCATTAACCCAAGGAGCCTTACCTATTGGAGAAAGCCTACAAAGGCGAGGGATTGTGACAGACGCTTTATGCCCTCGATGCAAAGAGATTGAAACCGCAACTCATCTGTGCTTCCACTGCCCTTTTGCCAAGCAGGTGTGGCAGCTCATCCCACTACTCAACCCAGTTCACATAGCTGAGAACGACGACCTCAAAACCAGCTTGACAGCCTGCCGAAAAGCGAAATGCCTTCCTCCCACAGGGATTACATGATCGATCACCTCATGGGTCTGTTGGAACCTCTGGACCGACAGAAACAAACTTATCTTCGAAGGCAGATCAGCAGACCCCAAGGACATCGCGACCAAGGCTCTAGCAAATGCAAGAGAATGGGAAACGGCACAGCAAATCCCTCAACGCCAACAACAGCAAATCCCTCCGATGATGGATCGCTTCCCTCAAAACGAACGGCACCCAACAACCCCTTTCTTCACCACCGACGCGGTGTGGGATGCATCGACGAAACAAGCCGGGCTCGCCTGGATCCTTCATGATCCTCACTCAGAAGCCCCTCGACAAGGAAGCCAGATCACAAGATTTGTCTTCTCCCCCCTTATGGCCGAAGCCCTAGCTCTCTTGAAGGGAGTCGAATCGGCAGCAGCCCTGGGGATCCCGAGGGTCACCTTTTACTCCGATTGTTCAACGCTCATCCGAGCAATAAACTCAAAGCAGCACCCCAAGGAGATCTTCGGACCGCTCCAAGACATCGATCGTTTATCGTCTGCTTTCTCTATCGTTTCTTTCCATCACTTTCCTCGTTCCCAAAACAGAAAGGCTGATGATTTAGCAAAATGGACCCTTAAGGCCCACTCTCATGTTGTCTCCTTTCACTAGGGCCTGTCTTTGGGCTGAACTCTCTTTTATTATTAATCTAAATCAGTATTTGCTCAAAAAAAAAAGAATATGGATATCTGTATAGCACCTTTACCAAGAAATTATTTCAGAATGCATAAATAATGTATCGATCACACTATTGTTGATGATGTTTCTGGTGACTACAAGTACTTCCTCGTAACTTTACTTGGTTCCACGATCCGATTTCTGTTTTATAATTTTGGCTTTGCTCCTAATCTTTTTCAATTTATCAATAAAACCACTTCAGCTAAACCAAAAAATCATCCAAATCCACAATTTTTATACTTTTTGAGTATTATAAAACCTTTAGTTGTCAATAACCCTGGGCTTGCGCGGAGCTCCACCCCTTGTTTTTCATAAATAAAAGGTCACATCTCTTTATTCAACAGAACAAGAGAACAAGCATCAATTCTTATATACTTTTTCATATATTTCATCTTCCTTTTAGCTTTCAAGTTTTAAGCAACGGATTCACGAAGCTATATTGTTGAGAGTTATGCTATTCTCTAGTCCACTATTCGATATCCACATTTTGAACCAGTGTTTTGCGATGATATACCAATATGCATGAACATATGTATACATCATACATGAGGTTTGCAGTATATATATATTTTAAATAAAATTACAAGAAAATCATTAAATTCGATAACCAGTTGATTATTTTAACACATATTAGAGACACCCCATTGGTAAATCTCTCAATTTGGGATTCTCACACAAATAAAATCAATATGTTAATGTTATTGAATTTTTGAATTTATGTTTAAATGTTTTGGGGAAGTTCAGCTATTTTAAAACAAACATGTGTCATGTGAGTTTCTAGTGAGTAAAAACATGTTTAAGAAACTATGATGCATTTTTCCGTTGGAGTTGCTCTTATATACTGATGATAAATAATATTGCGTGCGTGAATACTGTAGAGCATGTGCAAAAATGTTAACTTAGTAAAGTTATGGGGATGATGAGCTAAGCAAACGAACGCTTCGCTAAGTCTGTGAGCATGATTATGAGGAGAAGGTGGTGGAATCACCAACAAAAGAAGAAGAAGAAGAAGAAGAAGGCTACTTAGAAAAAGATTGCTTGGACAGGAAGAAAAGATGCTCGAGATGAACGTGCATGTAGAAAAGCAACAAAAATAATAGTCAACTAATCGTTGAGTTATATTTTAACTCATTTATTTTATAAATGAATCAAGCAATCGATCACGTGAATTACAACATGTAACTAAATTTGAGAAGAAGATCAGTTGGTTCATGTGGCTTTAAGGTTTGATGTTAAATTTGTGTTAAGCAAATAAAAAACTAAATTTGATAAATTCAACGTTCATTACTATTTTAACCATAATAGCTCATTTATTTTATAAATGAGTTATGAGTCAAGCCCACCTAGTTACTAACTAACTAGTTTGGGTAATTAGTGGGGTGATTCGTGTAAAACTCAGCCCATGTGGATATGAATTAGTTTAACCTAAATATAAGTAGAGTTGCGATAGAAAGAAACGTAACCCTAACTAAAGGTAGGTGGTCTAGCTAGCGATGGAGGGGAAGAGAAGAAGAGGCGTAAACATTCCACGTGATATAGTAGAAGAAATTCTGGTGAAGGTACCTGTGAAGTCTCTGGTGAGATTCAAAATAGTGTCGAAAGAATGGAGAAGAAGCATAGAATCAACGTGTTTCATAGAGAAACACATAAGGTATCAGAAATCTCTAGGAGGAGCGACGATTCTTTCAACAGGAAGAAGAAGACGAAATTGTCTCGTTCTAGAAAAGCTGTTGATCACGCCTTGCAGTGGAAGCATACAGACTTGTCCATATCTACCCATCAAACCTTTTCGACCTACTTATGATTTCAAAGTCTCAGAGCCTTGCGACGGTTTGTTTTGTATCTATACCAAAACCAATGATCTTAAGTTTAACCTTGTCAATCCTGCTACTAATAGCCGCCGCATACTCCCAGATCCCATCTCTACCCTCGATGAAGGTACTTAAATATTAACTCAATCTCTATACTTTCAATTACTCAAAAACCCTTTTATATAACCTTTTTTGTTTATATAAATTTGGTTTGCTTTTGTAGTTTATGGGCAATCGATGTATTCGTTGCTAGGGATCGGAAGAGAGAATGGTGTGATTCCAAAGTATAAGCTATTATGGTTTTTCCAGTGTAATGACAAATTGGTGAATGAATTTACTAGGTGCAAGGTTTTGTCTCTTGACTCTAATAGTTGGAGATACGTAGATCCACCCAACTGTCGAATTTACTGTGACCAACATATAATTCACTTGGATGGAGTGCTCTATTGCTTCAGCTTCAACCGCGAAGAGATGGGTTACGGCCAACCGTGCATCTGTAAACTACTAGCTTTTGATCTTCACACAGAGATGTTTCATAGTTTTTCTACTCAGGATTTGGAGTCTAGAGACTGCCGTGAATTAAGCATGTGTATTCTTAATCATCGTCCATGCATCTTCAAGAAACGTCTTGGTAATAACGACCTTCTCTTCAAAATTTGGGGTCTAGACATAAACAAGAGTTCATGGGAAGTTATGTATTCAATAGAATTTTGAGACACTAGTCTCTGTTTACCAATAAGTTTGATTGTATTGTATTTTTATGTGTTGATGCTTTAATAGAGAAACTAGATTTTGACCCGCCCTTCAAAGGGCGGGTATATTTTTTGTTTTATTTTTTTAACTTAATTTTTATATTTGTGTGTTTTAATCATATTTGTGGTTTTTATTGTAATGATATTTGTGTATAATATTTTTATTGTAAATGATTAGTAAGAGAGATTTAGTTTTTGTTTCAGTGTATAATTATATTAGAATTAATATTAATTTAATTTAATATAATTTTTGATAAATATATTAAATATGTCGAGTTGGATAATTATATACTTGTGCCATTGCAGTTCAGAAACTATTTTTAAACTTTATTCCTACAATTTACAACATATTATATTTTTTTTATAGTTACCTAATATAATTAGTCCAAGAATATTTGTATCCTAAAAACTCGACTCTGAATCGACCTGAAAATCAAAGTTTCATATTCAGTGTTTTGAAATCTGACCTATATCCGTTGTTAAATCGGCAAACCGGGTGATCCAAGATAAATCCGGTTTGAGTTTTGTAAAAAAAAAATATTTAAAAACTCAATAAAACCCGCAAAAATCACTAAAATCTAGAACCGGTTAAACCACTGGTTGAACCAATAGATAACTTTTACTTTTTTAAGTTTTTAGTTATGTTTGTAATTCAATTTTGTATAATTTTTAATAAAGAAGTTAGGTTTTTCAGTTTTGTTATCGAAAATTTATTAATAATGTTTTGCTTTTGGTTTTCTTTGAATTTGAATTTGAATTTTGTTATTCGCATAACACATATAAATTTTATGAATTTTAAGTCTTGATATTTAAAAACCCAATAAAACCCGTAAAAATAACTAAAACCCGGAAACCGATTACCGGTTAAACTACTTGTTGAATCAATAGATAAATTTTACCCTTTTTAGTTTTAATTATGTTTTTCAAATCTGTTTTGCATAACTTTTGATAAAAAAGTTAGATTTTTGAGTTTTGTTATCGACAATCTGTTAATAGTATTTTATTTTTTGGTTTACTTTAGATTTGAAGTTTAATTTTATTATTCACATTACATAAATAAATATTTTTGAATTTTTAAATCTTAATATTTTGTTAGATATCATAAATCTTAATTTGTTAAAAAAATATTTAAATAATATAAACTATGTTTGATATTTTATATGTCAAATGAAAATCAAAATATAGAAATTAAAATTAAATATTTTCTAAATATTAAACATAAAATACATACAAATCTAACCTATTATTTTGTGTTTTAATTGGAACGAACATCTATTAAATAAATAATATCTTTACTTAGACTTGAATCAAGGAATTAATTAACAATTTAGCTAAACTAAATACACCAATGTTATTTATATACGTATATGTACATGTGCGTTTTGTTTTGTCAACCGGTTTTATATTCTCAACCGTAATATAGTAGTCGACATTTTTTTGTTATATTGGTATTCCTTTAAATTAGGAACGTGGAGTAGACTTTTAGTGGTTATATTTATGGAATCGTAGAGACGTTATATTTTAGATGCAATTATAGTTTACTTTATGTAGTTATATTTTCAGTTATATTTTAATGCAATTTTTTTTTAAATTGGACATAACTTCATATCAATTGGACATGTTGAAGAATTAATAGAATATATATGTTGATGAGTATCTGACAGCCATGTTGATCCTTCCTATCTCTCAGAATATATTCACGGCTCATTCTCGAGTTCAGACAAGAATCAGCCTCAGCATACAAGATCATGGTCATATTATGGCACAATACACACAAAAAGAGCTGATAACCCTAACTAAAGGTAGGTGGTCCAGCTAGCGATGGAGGGGAAGAGAAGAAGAAGCGTAAACATTCCACATGACATATAGTAGAAGAGATTCTGGTGGGTATAGTGTGGTTCGTGGGCAAGGAGGGGCTATCATATCAGTATCCTTGACCAGATCTGAGTCTGGAATCTTAGAGAGCTACCAAACGTAGCAAGAGCTGTATGTGTCCCCGAAATAAAATCACAAAAATAGTCTTTTGTCATACCTGAAGAATATACCATACTGAAACAAGCAAGTACTGCGTAACGAGCTAAATACGCCTCCTATAATCCAACTTGAATCGAAAGAAGTCAAATCAAGGTAAAGCGAAACGGTAGGTTCTGAAGATGTAAAAGAAGCAGAAGAGAGAAGTTTCGGGCCTTTGTATAGCACTATAGCTAGAGCACCAGATATAGATACTATTGTGCCAATGACTTTAGCCTGACTAGCAGAGCTCTTTAACACTATCCGTTCAATCCTTCACGAGTCACCAAAGGAAGCACAAACACTTAACGTTAACACTATCAGACTTTATCTGTGTACAATACTTTCCCTAGAGAGAATCCAAAGAGAACAAGGTGGAACCTGAATACTAGCTATTATCATTATATCTTACAAGAATAAATTGATCATACATGTCTGACTACCTCCCTCTCCACCATTGCAGAAGTTCACAGTCATGTTTCCTCAGCTATTATGGCAGAAGCCATCGCTGTTCATCGTGCGGTCTCACTGGCCGTGTATTCAAACGTCCGATCCCTGGCGGTTCTATCCGATTCTCTATCCCTGATCAAGCTTTTGAAGAGGGGTGAGCATCAACCTGAACTGTTCGGTATCATATTTGATATCTATCATTTCATGTCTTTGTTTGATGTTATTTTTTTTAGTTTCATTTCTCGCAACTTTAATTCCGAGGCTGATTCTGTGGCTAAATCAGTTCTTGCTTTGTCTGTAACAAACTCTACCCATGGCGGGTAAACTAGTTGGTTTGAATGAATGAATTGCTTGTTTGATAAAAAAAAAATTGATCATACATGTCTAAGGGCATGGCCAACGGTAAAAGACTCAAATTGAGTATCTTTTTTTTACATCTTATGTTTTATGTATATATGAATATTTTAATTTATTTTACATGACAAAAGATATTTTATCAAAATAAAAAATTGAAGATAAAAATTAATATTTAGTTAATTATTAATTATTTCAAAAACACGAGAATAATTTTATCCTAAGTATATATCTCTTTAATAATTTTAAATATTAAACATTTTTATAAATCTCATGCGAAAACAAAAGAACGAAATGAAAATAAATTCCAAAATCAATATTTATATCTAGCAATAACCAAAATGAAAAAGAGACACAAAAAGACAAAAATATTGAAGATATATAGGATTGACACATGAACATATAATTTTCATAATCATAACTAAATTTTAGATTTCTAAATCATGATATAAAACTGAGTTGACATAGTTTCATTGTAATCAAATAGTAAGTCTGAGATTCTTCGGCCTAAATGTTAGGTGTTTATGTGATTATAGATTTTTGGATCTAATATTTTAAAAAATAAGATCAGCTCAGTCAATAACAAATTATGAAATTAACAAAAAAGTAAAAAAATTGTTTAAGAGCCAAAATATTAATTTGATCAAGAATATAAATTTTATTTTTCCATACAATATTTCGTAAATAGTTTTCATAAAATTTTCACCATGCGCAAGACATATGTCTTATCCTAGTATCATATAAAAGGAAACACGAATGTTTTTTGTGTTACTATCAATAATATAATGCGCAAGGCCCGCATGTACGGATCATCTAGATTTATATGTATAAGTTATATATAAAATTGTATGTTTCAACATAAAATTATTTTTAAGTTTATGTTTAAACATAAAATTATAATATTTTGTGTTTTCTTTTAAAAAAAATAAGATTATGTGTGTCTTGATACTAATACTTTATATTATATTATTAAAATAAGATTTTTTAAAATAAAAATGATATTGTGTTTACTTTTAATAATTTTTTATTTTATTATTGTAAAAAAATCAAAAATCAGAAACCAAAATCCAAAATTATCACCATTCATAAAATAAAACTGAGCTGACATAGTTTCATTGTAATCAAATAGTAAATCTCAGATTCTTCGGTCTAAATGTTAGGTGCTTATGCGATTATTGATTTTTTGACCTAAAATATTTTTAAAAATGAGATGAGCTCAATCAATAAACAAATTATATAATTAACAAAAAAAGTAAAAAGAAAAATGTTTAAGGGATCAAGAATATAAATTTTATTTTTCCATACAATATTTCGTAAATAATTTTCATAAAAATTTCACCATGCGCAAGGCATATGTCTTATCCTAGTATCATATAAAAGGAAACACAAATATTTTTTTGTGTTACTATCAACCTATAAACCAAAAGAAAAATTAAGAAAATATAAATTTGGTCAACACCAAAAAAAAGGAACTAAGAAAATATAATTTTTATCGACACAGGTTTTACGAGTTCAAAGGAAATTACATCTAATTATATTATATAAATATATATATTTTTGTTTATCTATAAAGAAAAAAAATTAGGGATTTTAAATGGATCCTCCGGACAATGTCCCACTTGGATCTTGTCCGAAGCAATGAATCGTTCATTTCCATTACAAAAGAGAGTGTAACTAGAGGCCGGTTTAGTAATGTTGTCATTTATCAATTTCGGTTTAGCTATTTGTAGCGCTGGTTAAGTTGGTTTATCATCTCAGAACAGTTAGAGGAATTAATACAACCTTATCTTCTTGATCAAGTCTTCGCCCTATCACCACCACCGTCATTGTTTATCATCCCTGAATCTCAGTCAGATCTTCGAGGTGATCCTTCTTAGTTAGTGACCGACCACCTTCTAGTATTTGATAGGTAGTATGCTGGCTTCAACGCAAAACCCATTCTCCTGCTTCGCCGAACCATTGTATCCGAGAAGCCGCTCCGTACTATTTCACCCGCTTCCAACAAGGTTCTCCATCACTGCCCATTCGAAAAGATGTAAACTTTAGTTTAAATTTTTTTTTTTTTTTGGACTCGTTGAATGCCTTTTGTTTTGCTCCATAGGTAGGTCGTAATGGAGGCTTCTCAGCTTCTGCTAAAAGATATCATTTTGGGAAAGAGTTGCTGAGTTTTGCTTCAGATAATTTCTTGCCTCTAGGTAAATGCACTCTCTCTCTGCTTAAGCATTCTTAAGAAGATTTATTTTAATTTGCTTGTTGATGTTTTAATTAGATGTTTGTTGCAATGTTGGTTAATTGTCTTACAGCTCTTGTTACTGATTTGCAAACCCAACTCTTGGATGTCTTGCCGACAAATACTCTCTTTCAACGTTCAGCACAGGTGGAATATTTATAACATCAGGTGATTCTATCAGTCTCTATATGTATGTATAATTTCTTTGTTTTTATGTTGATGTAGCTGATGAATATCCACTGTGTGTTCTTTCTCTGTCTTGTGGAGCAGGAAGGGTTGGCTTTACATACTGAAGCTATTGGTGCTGCTGTGAAAGGGTGGCCTCTTGGTATCTTCGGGCTAGTATGATCTTGCTTCCTGTTTAGGTTTCATACCCTCTCTGAATGGTTCATCTTTTCTCTAGTTTTAGATTTTCTCTGCTATATTCTGCTTATTGGCCCCAACGTAGTTTTTTTCTTCAGTCATTGTGTTTATGAAAGAATGTTTGATCTTTTGGTATTGATTTTCCTCTCTTTTTTTTTTTTTTTTTAACATTATGTTAGTTATATATACTGCTAATTAATCTCAAACAATTTCTCTCTTGTTTTTCTTGTCAGACCTACTATTTTGTTGCTCACTCCATCCTTATCAAGGCTAGTTATGCTAGTCCAACTCCAACCTCAACAACTTGTTACAGGTTACTCTGTCTCCCCCTCTCTCCAACTTAGAATGAAGTAGAAACTCGAAAAGATCATGGTCTTTCCTGATTTTATACTTCTTTGTATTGACCTACATTGGTTTACTCTTAAGTAAATCTACAGTTTGAGTTAACTAGCCATTGTAGAACTGAATTTAGTTTCTGAGACATATATAAGTGTGATGATACTAGTTGACTAAAGAGCTAAATCTCATTTCCTTTGTGATTTTGTATCCACATTGATGTCTTGTTTAAATCTTGATGGGTTCCTTAACCATATTGTTCAATTAATTCTGTTTAAGAGTGACGGGCAAGAAAAAGCAACTGGAATAGTTAGTGCCCTATAGTCTTTTTCTCTTGATACTCTTATTCTTCAGTTGATCTATCTTAACCAATGCTCAGTACAGATATGAGGACTCTAAAACTTAACTATGTCATCATACCTATTTACAGGGCTAAGTATATTTTGCTGTATGCCAACCACCTTATCAAGCGGTGCTGGGCCTCACTCACGTACTCAACCACCTTACCAATGCATCCAATTTGTCAGGCATTTTAAGTGTAAGTACATACTATTTGATCATTGCTGAATCAAGGATATTTCTAGTCAGATGCTTATAGTTCTATTTAAGAATTTGCTAAGCCGTTGTATCATATAATGTCTTTGAATTTGAGAACGAGTATTATGATTTTCAGTCACTGATGCTAACATGGTTGACTTGACCCAATTTTATCAGAGGGTATCAAGATACATAGCCGGAGGAGTACGTAGGGGTTTCGTTTCCTACTGACCAACTATTCAGAAGTCTTATAGTTTACTCTGTCACTTAATCCCTTTAATCATTTGCAAGGTGAGACGATTTTTCTGTGTATCTTAGCCCTTGTTCTTGCAGTGATATGCCATTTCAGATTTTACTATATGGGTGCAGTCTCGAAAGCTTAATATCCAGTGGCGGTAAAAGCTATATTATCACTTAAAAAGTGGGGCTTTGACATATTTTTGTGTGTTTATCAATCTGTGTTATAGGTTATTCGGGAATCATTCCAATTCCAAGCAGAGCCTCATTTGTGATCTCTTCCCTTTCTGGTGAAACTATATAAACTCTGTGGTTAGTCATCTGGAATATTTTTTTAATAATGATACTCCACTGAAAACAGTTCTGGAGGAGCCACCTTAGCGTGACAATGAATCAAATCTATTGTTGTAATCTTGGTGTGATACAGGTATTGCAAACTTCGTTGACAATAACCGTAAAAAGTGAATGAACGCAATCTGCCTCAGTTTGGTAAGATTTCTAAAACTCTATTGTAGCAGTGAATCATCTTTATGTTGACACTTTATTTCCCTCAAGTTAAAACTTTCTCCATACCTCTATGATATATATTATAGCTTGAGAGTAAATGATTCCATGGATTTTTTTTTTTTTTTTTATGTGCCTAATGCCATTTCAAAGCTTGTTAGAAATCATATGATCAGAGCTTAGATTAAAAAAGATAAAATGGCCTGACATTGTTATTGCATCTACCTGCCTTCTTTAGGGAGGAACTTGATAGTATGCTTATCTCATGATATACCTATTCTTAGGTGCCATGGATCCAAGTTAGCAGGTCAAGATCACTGCTACTATCCGTTGAGCCTAAGGCTTTTCTTGCAGCCATTGGCATTGGAATGTATGCATTAATTCCTCTTTTAAGTAACATGAATGGTTTTTATTCAATAAGGTGTAAAAGATGAGTGTTCTCTACTTATATGTCTTTCTACAGAT
The DNA here is from genome assembly GCF_000801105.2 of Raphanus sativus. Lineage (NCBI taxonomy): Eukaryota > Viridiplantae > Streptophyta > Magnoliopsida > Brassicales > Brassicaceae > Raphanus > Raphanus sativus. Next base: position 25,522,088 of record NC_079515.1, on the reverse strand, counting down.
TGCTGCTGCATCCCATCTCTCTTTACTAGCATTCAATGCTCTATCAATCCGCATCCTCTCAGGTGATTATGATAGTAAGAACTCCAAGGGAATTGGCACAGCAGTCTTACTCGTTGCAAGCCAGGTACTACTAGTACTAATAAAGTTTTTGCCTTTAACCACCGAGCTCTGGTGTTTTGCTTTCGTGCCTATAGAAAACATTACCTGTAAATGGTCCCTGTCCCTTATGATAACCTCTATGTTCATTTACTCTTATTGTTAGAATACGTATTTGCAATGTGTATTGATTAAATACACTAGTCAACGAATGGATCAGGAAGAGTAATGCGTCTTCCACTGAATGTAAAGACAGCTTAAGAAAGAGAGGAGATAGAAACCAGTGTTGTGGAGTAAGGTTTGGTCATATTGTTCTGCAGATTCATTTGTTTAAATTTTCTGAAAAAATGTTGTAAAAAAATATTGTATTGATTAACTAAAAACCGTTTGTGATTTGATTAACTACGTGCACCCCAACGATACAAGCAAGGTTTTGTTGTCTCTATGACTTGGGTTTGAGTCTCATCTAGGGTGTTTAATTAGTCGTTGGTCTTTTAATTTTTCTTGTCTTTGTTCATTTAATCCCTCCCTCGCATGTTTTGGGTTTAATAATTGTTTAGTTTAGTGTCTGAGTTTTCTATCTAGGGTGTTTAATTAGTCGTTGGTCTTCTATTTTTTTTCTATATGTGGAGGCTTAATGATCCCGAACCGGAACAGACCTTTTGTGGTTAATCCCGTCAGTTTGGAACTAATAAAACAAAACGAAAAAAAAAAGAAGGGATTAATTACGACCATCTCATGCGTAGTAAGCAATCATAATTAGAAAGGTAATAATAATCTTAATTAACAAGCAGTCAGCAAACGAAAGTTAATACCAAACCGACCGGTTTGATTCATCAATTATAACTTGTAGAAATGATTTATCGCGCATAAATACCAAACCGACCGGTTAAGTCCTTTCCGATACATAAAACAACGTCGATTCAGGTGCTGTCACTAGAAAACCCTAGTTCCATTTGTTGTCTCGAATCGGAAACTTTCGACGTCTTCTTCACAGAGATTCTCGTCAGGCATTCTCCGTTCGTTCGTTCGTTCGCTCTCCGTTGAGGTAATCATCCATTTTCGTCTTCATCTCTGTTCGAGTTTGGTGTAGAGCGATTCGATTCGAGTGTCTTCTCTTTCGTGTGTTACGAGTACTGTATTGAGTCGTTTGAATCTGAACTTCTATGATCGATTTGTATGTAATCATAGTTCCTCTGGATATCGTGTCTCAGGTTTAAGCTCTCCTGCTTAAGACGAAGACGAAGAAGATGTCTCGTTTTTTCCCTCAGGTTTCCTTCTCGTTAATTTCTCTACACATGAAACTCTCTCTCTCTCTTGTTCGCTTCAGTTTCTCAATGGATTTCCTTGTTTTTGTGCTCGTTCACAGGAAGATCTCCAGCAGGTTCAGAGCACCAACATCAACAACCGTAGGTTTTTGATTTCTCTTTTTTTTTTTTTTTTTTTTTTTTTGTGTTCGTATGTTTTGTTGTGTTTAACTCATTTCCCTGTGTTTTTTTTCTTCTTCTACAGGAACCATGGTTGATATCATCAGTACTTTGCCTTCTGAGATGCGGCAACTCCTCCTGTCTTTCCTTCCTACTCGTCACGCTGCTCTGACTTCTTCCTTGTCCAAAGCTTGGCGTGATGAGTTCTGCCTGACGACAAATCTCAAGCTCGAGCTTTACGATGATACAGCTGACATTAATCAGTTCGTCAGTTTCGTCAACAGGATCTTGGATGTTCGTGGAGGAGTACCAAATCGTCCTTCTCTGCAGAAGTTTCTTCTCACCCTTAATAGGGCTATTTTTGCAGACGAAGCACAAGCAGGCACCCTTCTGTTCCAATCTGCCAATAGGTGGATCAGCTTCGCCTTGGACAGCCGTGTCACCACTCTCACTCTCGGCTTCTACGAGTTTCCGGATGATGGGTATGTCGGACTCCCTCATAGAATCTTCACTGCAAACTTTCTGGTGAACTTGAGGATCAGCACTTCCGACCATGTTTGTCTCTTTGATTCCCACGTGCCTGTTCTTCTTCCAAGCCTCAAGAGTCTCAGGCTAGACATGGTGGGTCTCGGAGCGGAAGGCCAAGGCTTCCACAACCTCTTGCGTGGCTGTCCGGTTATTGAAGAACTAGAGATGAAGGACTTGGCCTGGTTTACCTGGCCTTCCTCCTCTGTCTCTAGTAAAACTCTCAAGACACTTAGCATCTGTTGGGACATCTATGGAGCCGAAGACGAGCGACCGCGCCGTCCAGCAAGTGTGTTTTTTGCAACACCAAACCTGGAGTATCTGGACTACAACGATGACATAGCTGGTGGCTACGGAGCTCTGGATTTTACTTCGCTTGTCGAAGCAGAAGTCCGTCTTCACTTGAGAGTTGAGCAAGATGAAGACGAAGATGAACTGGAAAACGCAGTAGAAGATGCGGATGCTTCAGGCTTCATGTCCGCAATATGCAACGTCAAGAAGCTCTTCTTGCACGCAGACACACTTCAGGTGAGAAAAAAAAAAAAGCAGACTTGATTTTTTTTTAATGTTTTTTGTTTCCATGTCTTCGAGTCAATAAGCGATTCTGTTTTACATACCAACTTCTTACATGTTTCTGATTTTTGTGTGTTTAAGGTCCTCGCTTTCGCCTGCCCCGCGATTCCGCCATTCCCCAACCTAACCGAGCTGACCATTGAAAGCCACCAGGATCAGCTATCAGATTGGGATGCACTGCCAGTTCTGCTCAACAACTGCCCGCAGCTTCACACCCTTGTTTTCATGGTAACAAACTCAAGCTTTTACTTTTATCAAAAGGCAAAAAAGCAGATTAACATAAATCCATTTTTGATTTCAGGGACTCACTCATCAAGCTAAAAACACATGTGGAAACGTGTGTAGGTGCGAGGGTGGCGAGGTTCCACAACATTCTTGCTTAGAAGCTTCTCCGGCGAGGGTTTTGAAGATTCACGACTTCGGCCAAGCTACTGCAGAGATGGACCGCTTTCTCGTCATGGTGAGACACTTCTTGGTGACCATGCCTCACCTTGAGAGGTTTACTGTTTACTGTGATGGGAGTACTGAGACTCGCGCGAACCTATCAAGAAGAATCCGAGGGATTCAAATGAGGGCTTCACCCATGTGCAGGATCGAAGTGATAGGTAGATAAATATCCTTCTCTTATATCTATCCTGATGTGGAAACTCAAAACCCTTTCTGTCTTATGTTAAACTCTAAAACTCTGTTCTGGTGTCTGTTGTTTGTGTTCTGATGTCTGTTGTTTCTGTTTGTGGTGATGTGGAAACTCAAAGTCTGTTGTTGATGTGAAACTCAAATGCTCTTTCTGTGTTTTGTTTACGACTTGTTCGTGCATTTTTATGTGTCTTTTATTTTTTTTTATTTTTTTCCTTGCCACTTACGGATCAAAACAATTAGCCAACATCTTGAAGACCTTAATTAATTTTCTTATATTAGTTAAGTAGCATCTCTGGCAATTTGGATAGAAAGCTCAGTGAACTGTTAAATAATTGTTTACCGAGGAAGTAGTTTATGCTTATGCGATCGAAAGTATTGTCACTAATCATATTATAAACGGATTAAGAGAGAGTATAAGGACTGGAACCTTGCGGTTTAGGACGGCGATTGATAAGTGGTAAGCAGAAACGTTACAACGGAGTGTTCAACAGCTCATGAGCTAAGCTAACAAACGTTTCTCTAACTAATATTAAGAGACTTGCTCACGATTTCTTGGAAAAGAAGAAAAGATGCTTAAGATGAACGTGCATGCAGAAAGCAACAAAAATAATAAGAGTCAAGTAATGGATCGCGTGATTAATAACATGCAACTAAATTTGAGAGGTTCAAATGTAAACGTGATTACATTTTTACCATATTAATCTACAAAGTTGGGAAACGTCCTGTCAAATTAAGAAATTGGATAATATCACCATTCTATCGTACAAGGATTAGATTTGATCATACATGTCTATTACTTGTAACCGAATTAAAAAAAAAAAATCAAATGTCGAGGTCATGCATAGATCAGTTATTAATTATTAATAATTAATAATTAATAATTGATATATATATATATATATATATTAAATAAACATACAAATCATTGTATTGGTTATATGTCAAAATCTCGAGTTTGATTATTAATTTTGTTTAGTTTTTAATTGGGATTTACAAAACTGAACTTATCTATATATATGATACTTTTAAGTTGGTTTGAATAATTGAAAATATATATAAATAGTCAAATATAAATATTGAAAATAGTTAAAGTATACTCAAAACACCAAAAATACTTAAAATAATTTTTGATTCTCTATTTAAATATTTAAATGAAACCAATTTATATGTTAAGTTTATGTATTATGATATATGTTATTCAAATTTATATGTAATTTATTATTTTGTTTATATATTTTGAAATTTACGGTATATAATAAATTTTAAAAATAATTTAAATGGGTTATCCGAACCCGAACGAACCCGCAATGATTTGAATCGAGTACGAACCAAAATTTAGAAATATCTGAATGGGACTGAAATCTTTGACCCCAGAAATCCGAAACCCAGCGAGACCGGAACCAAATACGAATGGGGTACCCGAAAGCCCACTCTTAATTCACAATCTATTTGCTTCATTTAAAAACAGAACAAACATATAACTAATAGTATTTTATACGTAATATCATATAAATAATCACATATATTATATTTTAAATATTTAATGTAAAATATAAAAAATCATAATTTAAGTTGGTATATGAAATTTGAATTTTATTGTATTTTATATATATATATATATATATATTGAAAACATTTTTTAATAATGGTTATTGGAAAATATTTTAGTAAACATAAAATTTAAAATATGTATATTTTGAATCCGTTTTTGATATAAATCAATTTTAAAATATTATTTTGATTTAAAATATATATATATATATAAAGTTTATATTTTGTTTATGATTATTTTAGACCAATGATATATTTGATAATTAGATTAGCTCATATTAATATTCAGATTAAAATTATGCTTCGTAAAATTTTATATTAAAAAAGCAAATACATTATTTAGACAGAACCATTAAAAATAGTGCTTGCAAGTTACGAAAAAAACATACAAAAAAAGAACACAGATTTTTGCAAATTTTATTAAGCATAACTTATTATAAACAGCTGGCCCATTTTGTTATCATTAAAAATTTGGTAGTTACTAAATATTGTGGAATTTAAACATGAATCAAAGGCCATGTAATTTTTTTTTCATAAATTTGGGTTAAGCTGCGATTTGGAAAAAAGAGTAGGATTGGAAAATTAAGAAAACATTTGGTTAGTTGCGATTTACGCGCAAAATCAAACCAAATTTATATTGATATCCTAATTTAATATTCATTCTTTTTTATTATATCATTTAAAAAATATACGTTTTTAAAGATAAGCATTATGTGTGTTTGGAAGTTTTTAATGACTGTGTTAGTTAATTGATATCTTTTATTGATATGACAACTGCGTAAAAAAATTTACAAAAAAAAATCTTAATGTTGTTTTGTTATTGAAAAGAATATTTAGTTATGATATTTATTTTTTAAAAAATCATAATTGTCATTGCATAGACGTAGAAATGGTTTTTGGAATGGTCTTGAGTTTTTGATGGAAAATGCATAATTAGTTTCTATTTTTTCATCATATTAAACCTAATGATATTTTTATTATACTAACTTAAATAACTAAGTATTTAAAAGAAATCATAAATTGGCTAAACCATAAAAACCGGTAAACCATACATTGGTTAGTATCAAAACGGTACGCATAACATGATGTTATGAAATGGTCGATGTAAGAATACATTATCTCATCTAATTTTTTTTTTTGTAAATTTACGATCAATTGTCTTGTCTGGGTTAGGTAATTTTTAAGCCAATTGGTCATAGGTTTCTTTGTTTTTGAATAATAGAAATTGTGTTACGATCTGGGCCATCTCTGTATAAGCCCAAAAGATATTATATTATTCTTAACCAAATTTAGGAATAATTGGGCAAGCAAACGGTTTGTCTCAATAGCAAAATTATTAGACGCAAAATTATGGGTTAGTTATTAACTTATTATTGCATTAAACGTTGTGTTTTAGTATGAGTGGCATGTGGATGTAAATATTGAGGAAAATTCAGGGTTAAAATATATTTGTACTTCAGTTTTAATAAATTAGATGGTTTTTGGAATGGTCTTGAGTTTTTGATGGAAAATGCATAATTAGTTTCTATTTTTTCATCATATTAAACCTAATGATATTTTTATTATACTAACTTAAATAACTAAGTATTTAAAAGAAATCATAAATTGGCTAAACCATAAAAACCGGTAAACCATACATTGGTTAGTATCAAAACGGTACGCATAACATAATGTTATGAAATGGTCGATGTAAGAATACATTATCTCATCTAATTTTTTTTTTTTGTAAATTTACGATCAATTGTCTTGTCTGGGTTAGGTAATTTTTAAGCCAATTGGTCATAGGTTTCTTTGTTTTTGAATAATAGAAATTGTGTTACGATCTGGGCCATCTATGTATAAGCCCAAAAGATATTATATTATTCTTAACCAAATTCAGGAATAATTGGGCAAGCAAACGGTTTATCTCAATAGCAAAATTATTAGACGCAAAATTATGGGTTAGTTATTAACTTATTATTGCATTAAACGTTGTGTTTTAGTATGAGTGGCATGTGGATGTAAATATTGAGGAAAATTCAGGGTTAAAATATATTTGTACTTCAGTTTTAATAAATTAGATGGTTTTTGGAATGGTCTTGAGTTTTTGATGGAAAATGCATAATTAGTTTCTATTTTTTCATCATATTAAACCTAATGTTATTTTTATTATACTAACTTAAATAACTAAGTATTTAAAAGAAATCATAAATTGGCTAAACCATAAAAACCGGTAAACCATACATTGGTTAGTATCAAAACGGTACGCATAACATGATGTTATGAAATGGTCGATGTAAGAATACATTATCTCATCTAATTTTTTTTTTTTTGTAAATTTACGATCAATTGTCTTGTCTGGGTTAGGTAATTTTTAAGCCAATTGGTCATAGGTTTCTTTGTTTTTGAATAATAGAAATTGTGTTACGATCTGGGCCATCTATGTATAAGCCCAAAAGATATTATATTATTCTTAACCAAATTCAGGAATAATTGGGCAAGCAAACGGTTTGTCTCAATAGCAAAATTATTAGACGCAAAATTATGGGTTAGTTATTAACTTATTATTGCATTAAACGTTGTGTTTTAGTATGAGTGGCATGTGGATGTAAATATTGAGGAAAATTCAGGGTTAAAATATATTTGTACTTCAGTTTTAATAAATTAGATGGTTTTTGGAATGGTCTTGAGTTTTTGATGGAAAATGCATAATTAGTTTCTATTTTTTCATCATATTAAACCTAATGATATTTTTATTATACTAACTTAAATAACTAAGTATTTAAAAGAAATCATAAATTGGCTAAACCATAAAAACCGGTAAACCATACATTGGTTAGTATCAAAACGGTACGCATAACATAATGTTATGAAATGGTCGATGTAAGAATACATTATCTCATCTAATTTTTTTTTTTTGTAAATTTACGATCAATTGTCTTGTCTGGGTTAGGTAATTTTTAAGCCAATTGGTCATAGGTTTCTTTGTTTTTGAATAATAGAAATTGTGTTACGATCTGGGCCATCTATGTATAAGCCCAAAAGATATTATATTATTCTTAACCAAATTCAGGAATAATTGGGCAAGCAAACGGTTTGTCTCAATAGCAAAATTATTAGACGCAAAATTATGGGTTAGTTATTAACTTATTATTGCATTAAACGTTGTGTTTTAGTATGAGTGGCATGTGGATGTAAATATTGAGGAAAATTCAGGGTTAAAATATATTTGTACTTCAGTTTTAATAAATTAGATGGTTTTTGGAATGGTCTTGAGTTTTTGATGGAAAATGCATAATTAGTTTCTTATTTTTTCATCATATTAAACCTAATGTTATTTTTATTATACTAACTTAAATAACTAAGTATTTAAAAGAAATCATAAATTGGCTAAACCATAAAAACCGGTAAACCATACATTGGTTAGTATCAAAACGGTACGCATAACATGATGTTATGAAATGGTCGATGTAAGAATACATTATCCCATCTAATTTTTTTTTTTTGTAAATTTACGATCAATTGTCTTGTGTGGGTTAGGTAATTTTTAAGCCAATTGGTCATAGGTTTCTTTGTTTTTGAATAATAGAAATTGTGTTACGATCTGGGCCATCTATGTATAAGCCCAAAAGATATTATATTATTCTTAACCAAATTCAGGAATAATTGGGCAAGCAAACGGTTTGTCTCAATAGCAAAATTATTAGACGCAAAATTATGGGTTAGTTATTAACTTATCTATCTTATTAAAACAGGAACATTACAACTTCTTCTAGGTAGATTTTTAAAAATGGACCTCATATATTTAAATTAAATGTCTCATTCTTTATATATAATATGTACCATGGTCTAACTTTGCATTGATGTATTTCCTTAAATACAGTTCTTATTTTTGTCCATATTCCATATATGATTTTTACATTTATTACATGTCGATTTAAATAAGATATATACTAAGAATACTAAAAGTATTAATCGTTTTATAATTGTCCTATACAATTCATTTTAAATTGATCAGTATATTTTCATTGGCCATATTAATTTTATTAGTACGAATAACATTAGGTAGATAAGTCATAGACACATACATAATGATATGACTATTCTTATAACTACGTTGGGCCTAATCTACTTTCTAAAACAAATAGCACATAGCTTCATATATTGTATAGAATATATTAATATTGTATAGTATTATACTTATACAATAATACTAAAAACAGACCAAACTGAAATATAATATATATCGAAAATGCTTTGAACCATTACACACAAAATATATTAGACCTCAGAGATAAAATTCACTTTGAAATTACGTAATAATTATTTTAAAAAATTAAATTTCGTAATGTACAAAAAACATAAGTTTTATATAAAATTTTGTGTTACAATAAAAAGACACAACTCGCGCTTACAAAGTGTTATTTTTACATACGAAATACAGTTTTGATATTGTTCTTTAAACACAAAATTTGAATTATACAAACTCGATACTACATAAAACTAAACAATATAGAATACATTTTAAAAATAAAACCCGTGCGGGTGTGCATATGTTTATATAATATATAAATATATTATGTTACACATATTTTCATATAAATAATACCCCAATGTAAGTTTTGTATGATAAATGTTGAAAATACAAAATATATAGCACTATATATTTTAAATAATATAGAAAAAATCTACTTTACGTTATCATAAATTTTAAAAAACAAATTTACTAATTAAACACATTGCTTATTTAAACACATTAGTACACATTGTTATTTATCAAAATTTTATATTAATACACATTGCGATCACGTATAACATTTAGTAAAAACAAAGATAAAAAAAAAAATTGACTCCCGCTCGGTCGAGCGGGTCATGATCTAGTTATTGACTTATTATTGCATTAAACATTGTGTTTTAGTATGAGTGGCATGTGGATGTAAATATTGAGGAAAATTCAGGGTTAAAATATATTTGTACTTCAGTTTTAATAAATTAGATAAAACTAACATAGATCCAGACCAGATCTTAACTAATGGTATTTTTTTACTGGTATTAGATGACTCTAGCTTTCTACTTTTACATTTGGTTGAGTGTTGTGTTCTGGAAACGTGTCTGAAGTTTTAATCATCATTTATCAAACCATTTACTGGATGTTGTGTGAAAAGCAGGGAACATGTTTACATGTTGGCCTAGATAGTTAAGTTTTTATTTCTTTGGGCTACCACGATGACTGCTTCTAAGCATCATGGTCTACATGAAACGTTTATTCAAGCATATGTAAAATCATAACTAATTTAGTGGAATATAACCTTCAATATACAATAATTCCATCTGGTTATCAATCAACACGAGAAAGAAAAACGCATAAGTAGCTCAAAATGTTTATGTTCTCATACAATGTATCTTTCACATATTCATTTTTCTATATTTAATATAATCTATTCAAATTTTAATACGTCTTTTAATTTATTTTTATTTTAATACGTCTTTACAAAATATTAGACATGTAATGCTTACTAGAATAAACATTAAAACCTCCTCACGTAGTGAGCAATTCTCAAGAAATTTGTTTCAGATTTCTCAGTTGCCTTCTCATAAACATCAAACCTCATATATCAAGTAATCACCTGAAGTTTGAACAATAGAACATCCGTTTGATGTCAAAAAAAAATACTCGCTTAACTCGAACCATCATCTCACAGTTTTCTTTTTTTTATGTCTACAAAGTATTTCATGGGTATGATCTTCTACACTCAACAAGCAGACATACCATTACGTGCATTGCTATTAACTTAAAAAAAATAACAAAATGCTCAATTGCTAGGTGTAGTATTAAGCTGAAGGCTTTTTAGATTTTTTGATGTTTGTTTCATAGAAATGCTATTTTTAAAGTTATAATGCCGGCATGCTTCGTATGTTTTTTTTTGCTTCTCTAAATAAAACAACAAACCCTTCGGATAGATATGTATGAGTCTTATTCACTTTATCTACATATATTCAAAATTCTTCCCCTCCAAACTTTTTTCTAGATAGTGAACTTACATAAAAAATGTATTGTATATATTTCTTTAGGTCAAAGGAGATATTCAACAAAACATTAATAAATGGATAACAAGATCTCAATTTACTTCCCAAAGCTCAAACTTTGTAGGTTTTTTAGGACAAATTTATCAAATGATATTATATATGTATATAAGTTTAAAGGGAAAATATATAACCACATTTAACTAAATATATAACTTAGCTCCCCCATTTTACACATACCAGGTCAAAGTTATGGACTACGTTTCAGTTCTAAACATTAAACGCTCACTGTCTCGCACATCGTGGAAGAGGGTGAAAGTCTTCCCCCTCCCTTACTTTGTTGTGATGTAAGTTTATAACTACATTTAATTCTACTCTTTAGTGCTAGAAAATATTAATATGTGTTTGTTTTAGTAGGAAGGCAACTATGGTCCTGGAGATGATATGTTTGTGTTGGTGGTGATGAGAATGAGAAGACCAACTCTTGAAACAACTTCAATTGGTCTCATCACCAATAACTCTCAGGACACATCATTTTCCAAGTTCACCAAGAAGGTACGCATCACATAGGTTAGGAGGATGCAATATGTGGCCACATTAGTATCTATTTGAATAAAGCTTACGCATCATTGTCGGAGTTTTATCTACTCTGCTATGTTTTCTTTAAAGAATCTTATAGATTATGTTAAGTTTTAACTAATGGTACATTACTCCCAAGTAACTGCGTATAGTGTTAGCAATAGCAGCGCGGCTCCGTTGAGGTCAGTGAGGAAGTTTTGGCTGCGGAGGTTCAGGCCGATGCTCAAAGGCAAGGAATGGAGATTTGTGGTCTTGTCTTTGTAAATAGTGTGCAGAAATGCTTGAACTTTTGGTTTGTAGTAAGACTGGGATGTACTTGTTTGGTGGGGAAGGATGAGTGAAAGCAGTGAGAAGACCATAGGATGAACATTTTTTTAATGTTTCGACTCTTGGGGATGCGATAGCGTGATGTGAGTTACTATAACTAACCATCATGTACATTTATAAAATGATATAGACATTGTCTCTCTTCATTTCTTTTTTCAATTCAGATTTAATATATCCTGTAGATTTTGACATTTGAATATGGATATCTGTATAGCACCTTTACCAAGAAATTATTTCAGAATGTATAAATAATGTATCGATAACACTATTGTTGATGATGTTTCTGGTGACTACAAGTACTTCCTCGTAACTTTACTTGGTTCCACGATCCGATTTCTGTTTTATAATTTTGGCTTTGCTCCTAATATTTTTCAATTTATCAATAAAACCACTTCAACTAAACCAAAAATCATCCAAATCCACAATTTTTACACTTTTTGAGTATTATAAAACCTTTAGTTGTCAATAACCATGGGCTTGCGCGGAGCTCCACCCCTTGTTTTTCATAAATAAAAGGCCACATCTCTTTATTCAACAGAACAAGAGAACAAGCATCGATTCTTATATACTTTTTCATATATTTCATCTTCCTTTTAGCTTTGATCAAGTTTCAAGCAACGGATTCACGAAGCTATATTGTTGAGAGTTATGATATTCTCTAGTCCACTATTCGATATCCACATTTTGAACCAGTGTTTTGCGATGATATACCAATATGCATGAACATATGTATACATCATACATGAGGTTTGCAGTATATATATATATATTTTAAATAAAATTACAAGAAAATCATTAAATTCGATAACCAGTTGATTATTTTAACACATATTAGAGCAACCCCATTGGTAAATCTCTCAATTTGGGATTCTCACACAAATAAAATCAATATGTTAATGTTATTGAATTTTTGAATTTATGTTTAAATGTTTTGGGGAAGTTCAGCTATTTAAAAACAAACATGTGGCATGTGAGTTTCTAGTGAATAAAAACATGTTTAAGAAACGATGATGCATTTTTCCATTGGAGTTGCTCTTATATACTGATGATAAATAATATTGCGTACGTGCGTGAATACTGTAGGGCATGTGCAGAAATGTTAACTTAGTAAAGTTATATGGGGATGATGAGCTAAGCGAACGAACGCTTCGCTAAGTCTGTGAGCATGATTATGATGAGAAGGTGGTGGAATCACCAACAAAAGAAGAAGAAGAAGAAGGCTACTTAGAAAAAGATTGCTTGGCCGGGAAGAAAAGATGCTCGAGATGAACGTGCATGTAGAAAAGCAACAAAAATAATAGAGTCAACTAATCGATGAGTTATATTTTAACTCATTTATTTTATAAATGAATCAAGCAATCGATCACGTGAATTACAACATGTAACTAAATTTGAGAAGAAGATCAGTTGGTTCATGTGGCTTTAAGGTTTGATGTTAAATTTGTGTTAAGCAAAAAAAAAAAACTAAATTTGATAAATTCAAATATTCAACCGTACACGTTCATTAGTATTTTAACCATAATAGCTCATTTATAAAGTTATGAGTCAAGCCCACCTAGTTACTAACTAACTAGTTTGGGTAATTAGTGGGGTGATTCGTGTAAAACTCAGCCCATGTGGATATGAATTAGTTTAACCTAAATATAAGTAGAGTTGCGATAGAAAGAAACGTAACCCTAACTAAAGGTAGGTGGTCTAGCTAGCGATGGAGGGGAAGAGAAAAAGAGGCGTAAACATTCCACGTGATATAGTAGAAGAAATTCTGGTGAAGGTACCTGTGAAGTCTCTGGTGAGATTCAAAGTAGTGTCGAAAGAATGGAGAAGAAGCATAGAATCAACGTGTTTCATAGAGAAACACATAAGGTATCAGAAATCTCTAGGAGGAGCGACGGTTCTTTCAACAGGAAAAAAAAGACGAAATAGTCTCGTTCTAGAAAAGCTGTTGATCACGCCTTGCAGTGGAAGCATACAGACTTGTCAATATCTACCCATCCAACCTTTTCGACCTACTTATGATTTCAAAGTCTCAGAGCCTTGCGACGGTTTGTTTTGTATCTATACCAAAACCAACGATCGTAAGTTTAACCTTGTCAATCCTGCTACTAATAGCCGCCGCATACTCCCTGAGGCCACCTCTACCCTCGATGAAGGTACTTAAATATTAACTCAATCTCTATACTTATATTATTCAAAAACCCTTTTATATAAGTTCTTTTTTTGTTTATATAAATTTGGTTTGCTTTTGTAGTTTATGGTACGAGCTATTCTTTGCTAGGGATCGGAAGAGAGAATGTTGTGATTCCAAAGCATAAGCTACTATGGTTTTTCCAGTGTAATGACAAATTGGTGAATGAATTTACTAGGTGCAAGGTTTTGTCTCTTGACTCTAATAGTTGGAGATACGTAGATCCACCCAACTGTCGAATTTACTGTGACCAACCTATAATTCACTTGGATGGAGTGCTCTATTGCTTCAGCTTCAACCGCGAAGAGATGGGTTACGGCCAACCGTGCATCTGTAAACTACTAGCTTTTGATCTTCACACAGAGATGTTTCATAGTTTTTCTACTCAGGATTTGGAGTCTAGAGACTGCCGTGAATTAAGCATGTGTATTCTTAATCATCGTCCATGCATCTTCAAGAAACGTCTTGGTAATAACGACCTTCTCTTCAAAATTTGGGGTCTAGACATAAACAAGAGTTCATGGGAAGTTATGTATTCCATAGAATTTTCGTGTTTTCCGCCAGAATTCTACAATAGGTTCATCATTCCGGTGGCAACAATCAACGATCATGTTATCCTCTCAAACTCTCGTCGTGACATATGGGTATTCTACGGTTCCAAAACCCATATTTTTCCTTACAAATTTACTGCTAGTAAATACCATATGTCTTTTTTTGAGACACTGGTCTCTGTTTACCAATAAGTTTGGTTATTTGTATGTCTTGAATGTTTTAATAGACAAGTATTTTTTTATAAACAGTTGATGAGTTATTACTTAATCAAGTTACTGCCTAGTGGATTTGACTTTGTCCGAGGTACACCATGCTTTATCAATCTATACATATACCAACATATCCTCCACAACATGCATAACCCTTGTGCTATCTGGCAGCCATGTTGACCCTTCTATCTCTCAGAATATGTTCACTGCTCGTTTTAGTGTTCAGACAAGAAGTAGCCTCCGCATACAAGATCATTGGTCACGTGGACACAAAAAGAGAGCTGATAAATCACTCTATATTAATATTTTTTTTTATTGAATAAATATATATATATATATATTGATTTCAACCCGATGAAACGGGAATTTAGGATCCGGTTACAAGCCCAATTCGAACAAAAGCTCTTAAGTCAATGTATTACAAGCTATCTTCGTCCACCCACTAAACCTAGCACATTCCGATAGCTCGCTTTTAAAATTCTCAAGACCCGTTTGCCGTTCTCGACCATTGACGTTGCTTATGGGACTGTGAGGTTCTCCTCATTGCTTCGGATGCCAGGAACTCCCATACCGTCTTTAGCGTAGCTAGCTCTCGGGGATCTCCTTGGAACTCATAATTTTCACTACCATTTAACACAGGCGCAATAGAAGAAGGAATAAGAGTCATACCAAGTGAAAACCGCTCCAATCCATGTGCAACTTTCTAAGACGCTAAGCCACCTGGAACAAGGAGCCGGAAGGGCCCACAAGACCAAGTAGAAACTACAAAACGGGCTCGAGACAGCCTCAACCAAGTGAAGCTGAAAACACTCCAAGACCTGCAAAGCTAAGAGAACGACATCACCACGAACACAACTATGCCCACAGTGTCGAGAAATGCCGCAACCACCGATCAAACCACCAAGGGAGGAGAAACTCTGCTGACAAAACAAAGACACACAAACCACTCGTTGATCGTCTCATCCGAGAACCGGACAGAGATAAGCTTAAGCTGTCAATAACTGATCATGTGGCAAAGAGCAAGCTATGAACGAAACACGCAAGAGTGAAACAATCGGGAGCAAGTCGACACAACTCGCCGATTGTCGGCAACACAAGGACGGGAAGAAGAACGGAGATTGAGAGGAAGGCCACAACATCACCTTGAAGACGCCATAGACGATGTCTCCAACACTGCTCCGGAACAGCACCTCACGAAAGAACACCCGAGTCCCGACACACGCCGGCAACAAAAGGCTACAAACGCCTTCGAGAAATAGGTCTCCAAAGCTCTCAAGGAGGAAGAGGTCAGAACCGACTCAAATCTAGACGCCTAGGAGAGAGCACAGATCCGCCTCCACACTCCCGTTACCAGCAGGAAACCACCGGCAAGCCCTTCCGTTCTGCTTCCACGCGCTGCTGTCTCTCCAAAGGGTTAAAGGTACCCTTCACAATAAAATCCGACTAATCGAACCATGGCAGCACCAACTCCGCGCCACCGCTCCATAAACCAGCAACCGCATTCGAACCAGAGCTTCTCACGTGCGAAGACGAAACTGGCGAAGCCCTAGCCACAAAACGACGGGCAAGGCGGAGAGAGTAGAAGCCATGGCTGAGTAGCAAAGGAAAAAGAGAGAAAAGGGAGAAGGAGACGGCTCCCGGTGTCGGTCACGGCCTCTCACGCGCCGCCGACGAACCGGAGCCACACGGATTCAATTTCGCGTTCAGGAGAAGATAGAAGAGAGAGAATGTGGACGTAAAATTTCTCTATATTAATATTTGAGACTGTCAATTCCAAAAGGTTAGCTTTTGATTATGTACGACGCAGACAACCTCTCAATTTTCCCAAGGTTAACTTTCGTTAAGCACTTAGCAGCTTCGGCATAGGTGTTAGCAGCATCATGTTTGCTCTTCGATTGCAGAAGAACAACAATGTAATCATAAAAAGCAAAATGCTAGCTTAATACATTCATGTTTGTTGGCAAAATAACTATAAAGCGTTTCGAGCTTGAACCCCTGAAAAAAAACTCATATATCAAACAAACACATTACCAGGATACACTGTTGGAGTACAGAACTCGGTCGGGTGCTGTTATTTCTCGATTAATACGAGTATAAGTTATTTATAATCTCTTAGCTCATGCTAACACAATTTATATTACGGCGGTGACATTATTTTATGGTTTGATAACTCTGTATTTAGAATGCAGAACAAAGCAGCCACACTTTGGAAAATAAAAATCTTATCTTTTTTTTTTTGGGCTCAGTTTTGATTCTAACTCAACAACTCCCACTCTTCCCATGGCCAGTATGCTGGCTTCAACACGAAACCCATTTTCCTGGTTCCGCGAACCACCGTATCCAGGAAGCCGCACCCTCGTATTCCGCCGCTACCTAGAGCCCTACGCCAGACGAACACCTACCGTTCCCAGATTCATTCGATCGTGCCAACCTTCCGACAAGGTCTCTCTATCACTGCCCCCTTTTGACAAGATCTATACTTTAGTTAAAAAATGTGGAAATGAACTTGTTTAGAGACCAAATTGTTTTTTTGTTCTATAGGTAGGTGGTGGTGATGGAGGAGGAGGGGGCATTTCAGCTTCTGCTAAAAGATATCATTTTGGGAAAGAGTTGCTGAGTTTTGCTTCAGATAATTTCTTGCCTCTAGGTAAATGATGCACTCTCTCTGCTTAACCATTCTTTACAAGATTTATTGTTTTTTTTTTTTGCCTTACTTGTTGATGTTTCATTTAGATGTATTGTGCAATGTTGGTTAACTGTTTGCAGCTCTTGTTACTGGTGTGGGATTGGGGTTTGCAAACCCAACTCTTGGATGTCTTGCTGACAAATATTCTCTTTCAAAGTTCAGCACATGCGGGATCTTTATTATATCAGGTGTGATTCTCTATCAATTCTGTTATGTACAAAGTTCTTTGTTTTCCCCTGTTGATGTAGCTCTGTGTTGTGGAACAGGATTGACTTTACGTACTGAAGCGATTGGTGCTGCTGTGAAAGGATGGCCTCTTGGTATCTTCGGGCTGGTATGAGCTTTGATTCCTGTTTAGATTTCATACTTTCTCTTAATGGTTCTTCTTTTCTCTAGTTTAGATCTCCTCTGCTAATAAGACAATGTGATTGAGTAGAAACCCGTTATTTCCCCCCAATGTACTTTAGTTTCCTTCAGTCTTTGTGTTTATGACTTGCAGAATGTTTGATCTTTTTGGTAGTGGTTTTACTTTTCAGCTTATGTTTGTCCTACTGCATAAGTAAGCCCAAACAATCTCTTGCTTTTCTTTTCAGGCCTCTATTTTGTTGCTCACTCCATCCTTCTCAAGGCTAGTTATGCTAGTCCAACTCCAGCCCCAGGAACTTGTTACAGGTTACCCTGTCTCTCTCTTCAACATAGAATGAAGTAAAATATTCGAAAGATCATGCTCTTTCCTGGTTTTATACTGCTTTAGATTGACTTGCATTGTATCTGGTTTGATAACTAGCCACCAGTTTTACATGTATAACTATTTTAATTTCTGAGAAATACCAGAGTGATACTGGTTGACCCTTGGTTTTAAAAAGCGAACGCCTCCCTCGCCATGGCGCGTGGCGAAGTGTAGCGGTGTGTAAACTGCATTAACACCTAAAGGCCAGGCGAGGCACACATGGCGCTCGCTATTAAGCGCTTTACTATTATTTATAAGTCGTTAGAAGCGACGCATCACTGATTCTTCTCAAACCAACTTGGTTTGTACATATTTTGATACTAACCCAACTTAGTTTACTACGTAAGCTCTGCTGTCTAATATAATCTATAAACAAACCTAATCCAGTCTTCTGTATTATAGTTATACAACTCCTAAGTTCTTCATCAGCTTTTTCCTTTTACTGTTAAATCTCTGTTCTCGTATACTATATCTTCTTATGAATCAAAACTCTGGATCGAAAATTTTAGAGTTTTAGGTTTTCTAGTTCTGTTATTTTAGATTTTAGTACTTTTGGATTGGTGTTTTAGCTTTAAGCTTTTAAGGTATCAATGGAATTGATGTTTTGGTTTCTCTCTACTGTGTTCATAAATTGGTTAACATAGCTTCAAAGTTAGAAATATATATAATTACGGTTGTGCATGTGTGTTACACATGGCGATCGACTTGCCTCGCCATGGCGCTTGGCGAGAGTCGAGCACCTCATCGCCATTGTTCGCAACACGCTATTTAAAACCCAGGGTTGACCAAACTAAAGAGCTAAATCTCATTTCCTTTGCGATTTTGTATCCAACAGCATCCACATTGATGTCTTGTTGAGTTCCTTGAATATAAATTCAATTTCTATTTAAGAGTGACAGGCAGGAAAAATATAATAGTGCCCTATAGTCTTTTCTCTTGATAACTTTATTCTTCTGTTAATCACTTAATTGACGCTCAATAGAGATTTGAGGACTCTAAAGCTTAACAATGTCATCATACCTATTTACAGGGCTAGGTATATTTTGCTGTATGCCAACCACCTTATCAAGTGGTGTTGCCCTCACACACGTACTCAGTTTGATATATATTTACCAAATCAATATTTTGTGCATAATTGTTTTCTTGCTCCACTGACTTACCACGTTTCCAATTCAGCTTGCTGGGGGAAATTCTGCTCTTGCTCTGGCTGTGACTGTGGCATCCAACTTGTTAGGCATTTTAACTGTAAGTACATATTGTCTGTTCCCCCTTTGAAACTAGGAGTTGATCATGATGAATCAAGGATAGTTCTAGTCAGATTGCTTCCTGTTCTATTTAAGGATTGTTAAGCACTTGTTTCAAAATAGCACAAGGTCTTGTATTTAAGAACCGAGTACTACGATTTCAGTCACTGGTGCTAACATGGTTGGCTTGATCCATTTTATCAGATTCCGTTTTGGGTATCAAGATATATAGCCGGAGGAGTAGGGGTTTCGTTTCCCACTGACCAACTATTCAAAAGTCTTATAGTTACTCTCTTAGTCCCTTTGATCATTGGCAAGGTGAGTCCTACCTTTTTTGTTCTTTGTTACTATATGGTGCAATTGTGAAAGCTTAATATTCAGTGGCGGTTGTTGCCAAAAGCTATTTTATCACTTAAGAGTGGGGCTTTGACATGTATTTGTGTGTTTATCTGTGTTATTATAGGTTATTCGGGAATCATTCAAAGGTGAGCCGCATTTGTTATCTTTTCCCTTTCTGGTGAAACTAATTGAATATTTAAACTCTATGGTTAGTCATCTCGAATATTTTTAAATAATGGTACACAACACAAGTGATGATAATGATGACATAACTCCATTGGAAACAGTACTTGAGGAGCCAGCCACCTTAGCGTGACAATGAAACTCTTGTTGATTACAGGTTTCGCCAACTTTGTTGACAATAACCGCACACTATTTTCGAGAATGAACGCAATCTGCCTTAGTTTGGTAAGATTTCTAAAATCCTTTGTAGCAGGAATCTTATTGTTGAGTCTTTATTCGCTTAAAGTTAAAACTTTCTCCTTACCTCTACGATATTTACTATAGCTTGAGAGTAAACAATTCCATGAAATTTATAATGCCTAATGCCATTCCAAAGCTTGAATCAAATAGTAGAAAGTCATATGGTTATGATTAAACATTAGTATATGGACCACTTCCTCTCAGGCTACTTCAAATTGTCTGACTTTGTTATTGCATTATCTTATGCTTATTCTCATGAAACCGTTCTAGGTGCCATGGATCCAAGTTAGCAGATCAAGATCACTGTTACTATCCGTTGAGCCTAAAGTTTTTCTTGCCGCCATTGGCATTGGAATGTATGCTTTCTTCTCTAGCATGAATGGTTTTAATAGTAACATGTAAAAAAAGATGGGGAGTGTTCTCTAGTTGTGTGGTTGTTAAAAAACATGTGGCTGGTTTGCTAGAAATTGACAGAAGAACCTTTATGTCTTTTCTACAGATTGCTGCATCTTTCTCTACTAGCATTCAATGCTCTTTCAATCCGCATCCTCTCAGGCCTTTCAGGTGATTATAACAGTAAAAACTCCAAAGGAAATGGCACAGCTGTTTTGCTCGTCGCAAGCCAGGTACTGATAAAAGTTTTTGCCTTTTAGCACCGATCTAATTTGAAAGTCATGGCTCGGTGTTTTTTTCTGTTTCCGTGCCTATAGAAAACGTTACCGGTAATGGTGGCGGTGGTGGAGCAGTTGCGTGGTGCGTTTGGTGAACCAGGGCTTTTGGTTCTTCCTTGCGTAGCTGCACACTTAAACCAGGTTATAAAAGTTGTATTTGTCCCTGTCCATTTATGATAAACTTCTATGTGCATATTACTCTTGCTGTTTAACATGCATTTCTGCAATGTGTAGATCATGATTGATTCAATTCTTGTCAACGTATGGCTCCGGAAGAGTAATGCATCTTCCACTGATGTAAAGACAGCTTAAGAGAGAGAAGCCATGAAACCCATGTCTGTGGAGAAGGTTTTGTGCTAGTTGATCATTGATGGAGTTTTGTTTCAGACCGAGTCCTATTGTTTGCAGAGATTCATTTGTATAAATTTTCTGAAACGTTGTATAAATATTGTATCTGACTAATTAAACCGTCTGTGATTAAAAATGTTAATTGTACAAAGCAATCCACAATTTACATAGATAATCTAACAAGCAGTAACGTACAAAATTAAATACCAAACCGACCGGTTTGAGATATCAATTAGAATTACGGTAAATTTATTTCGAATAAATGCCAAACCGACCGGTTCAGTCCATCTAAGAACTACGTCGGTTTAGTTCGTTACTAGAAAACCCTAATTCCCTTTGATAATATATATATTTCTCGAAATCGAAAGCTCTCGACGGCTACACTTATCTCCTTCACAGAGATTCTCATCAGGCATCTATCTACCTTCCTTCATCATCTCCACTAAGGTAACTCCCTTCTTCTTCATCTTTGCTTCAAGTTTGGTGTGGATCGATTCGATTCGAGCATTTTGTGTTGAAAACTGTATTGAGTCGTTCGAATCTGAAATTATATGATCGATTCGTATCTAACTGGTTGTATCGCTCCTCTTGTTATGGTGTCTCAGGTTTAATCTCTCACTTGCTAAATAAGAAGAAGAAGAAGATGTCTTCACGTTTTTTCGCCCAGGTTCGCTTCTCGTTTCGCTACACATGAAAACTCTCTCTTGTTAGATTCAGTTTCTCAATTGATTTATGTTGGTGTTCACAGGGTGGTAGTGACAGCGAGGATGAGAGCGATATCGAGCAAGAGATCCAGGAGGTTCAGAACACGGACATCAACAACCGTTACCTCCAGGGCGGCAGCGACGACGATGACGACACGGACACCAAGCGTGTCATCAAGCCGACCAAGGACAAGCGTTTCGAGGAGATGACGCACACCGTCGAGCAGATGAAGAACGCTATGAAGATCAACGATTGGGTCAGCCTCCAGGAGAATTTCGACAAGGTCAACAAGCAGCTCGAGAAGGTCATGAGGATCACGGAGGCTGTCAAGCCTCCTACCTTGTACATCAAGACGCTCGTTATGCTTGAGGATTTCTTGAACGAGGCTCTGGCTAATAAGGAAGCGAAGAAGAAGATGAGTCCTAGCAACTCCAAGGCGTTGAACGCGATGAGGCAGAAGCTGAAGAAGAACAATAAGCTGTACGAAGATGATATCAACAAGTACAGGGAGGCTCCGGAAGTTGAGGAGGAGAATGAGCCAGAGGATGAGGATGATGACGATGAGGAAGGCGAGAGTGATTTTGAGGACGATGATGTTAGCAAAGGGGATGTGACTGACGAGGAGGTTGATGAGCCTGTTGATAACCGATGGGAGACTATGCTTAACAAGAAAGATAAGCAGATGGAGAAGCTGCTTAGTAAAGATCCTAAGGAGATCACCTGGGACTGGGTCAACCAGAAGTTTAAGGAGATTATGGCTGCTCGTGGGAGGAAGGGGACTGCTCGTTTTGACTTGGTTGATCAGCTTACACACTTGACCAAGATTGCCAAGACTCCTGCTCAGAAGCTCGAGATCTTGTTCAGCGTTATCTCAGCTCAGTTCGATGTGAATCCAGGTCTCACCGGACATATGCCTATCAAGGTCTGGAAGAAATGCGTGCTCAACATGCTCACCATACTGGACATTCTCGTGAAGTACACTAACATCGTTGTGGACGACACAATCGAACCTGATGAGAATGAAACTTCGAAGCCAGCTGATTATGATGGAACTATCCGTGTCTGGGGGAATTTGGTTGCGTTCATTGAGAGGATCGATACTGAGTTTTTCAAGAGTTTGCAGTCCATTGACCCTCACACCCGTGAGTATGTTGAGAGACTGAGAGATGAGCCCATGTTGTTGGCCCTTGCTCAGAACATCCAGGACTACTTTGAGCGGATGGGTGATTACAAAGCTGCTGCTAAGGTAGCCTTGAGACGAGTTGAGTCAGTATATTACAAGCCCCAGGAAGTTTATGAAGCTATGAGGAAGCTGGCTGAGTTGGTTGAAGAAAATGAAGAAGCTGAGGATGCCGAAGAGGAAAGTGGACCTATTTCTTCATTCATTGTTGTTCCTGAGGTTGTTCCCCGTAAGCCTACGTTCCCGGAGAGTGGCCGAGCAATGATGGATACTCTTGTGTCTCTTATCTACCGAAATGGAGATGAGCGGACCAAGGCACGTGCAATGCTATGTGATATTTATCACCATGCCTTAATGGACAACTTTGGGACTGCTAGAGACTTGTTGCTAATGAGTCATCTCCAAGACAACATTCAGCACATGGATATCTCAACACAGATTCTCTTCAACAGGACCATGGCGCAGCTTGGCCTTTGTGCCTTCCGTGTTGGTATGATCACTGAATCCCATAGCTGCCTCTCCGAACTCTACTCTGGTCAGAGAGTGAGGGAGTTACTTGCCCAAGGCGTTTCTCAAAGTCGATACCATGAGAAGACACCCGAACAGGTAATTACTCTTTTCTGTTATCTTCTGATTACAAATAGCAGGTGAAAAAAAAATGAATTGTTTAATATATGGTTCTGACTGAAGCATTACTACGAACACTATAAGTCTGACTAATCATATTGAGTATGAATAGTTTCTAGTATTATATTTCAGCTGCATGGGTTTTTGTTTCCTTTTCGTACAAATCTGTTTCTCTATTTCAATATGGATGCTTATGGTCATGTTGTTTCATTCAGTATTACTCTTTTCTGTTATCTTCTGATACAAATAGAATGTGAAAAAAAAATGAATTGTTTAGTATATGGTTTTGACTGAAGCACTACTACGGACACTATGAGTCTGACTAATCATATTGAGTATGAATAGTTTCTAGTATTATATTTCTGGTGCATGGGTTTTTGTTTCCTTTACGTACAAATCTGTTTCTCTATTTCAACATGGATGCTTATGGTCATGTTGTTTCATTCAGTATACTTATATGTGATCTAAACATCTGGTGATTTAACAGGAAAGGATGGAGAGGAGAAGGCAAATGCCATACCACATGCACATAAACCTCGAGCTCCTGGAGGCTGTTCACCTCATCGGTGCCATGCTACTTGAAGTCCCAAACATGGCGGCAAACTCGTTTGAAGCCAGACGCAGAGTGATCAGCAAGAATTTCCGTCGCCTGCTTGAGATCAGCGAGAGGCAAGCGTTCAATGCACCACCCGAAAATGTACGTGATCACGTCATGGCAGCCACCAGAGCCCTGACCAAAGGAGATTTCCAGACCGCGTTCGATGTTTTGAACTCTCTTGATGTCTGGAGAATGCTCAAGAACCGGGACAGTATCCTCGACATGGTGAAAGCTAGGATCAAGGAAGAGGCTCTAAGGACTTACCTGTTCACATACTCGAGCTCCTATGAGTCCCTGAGCCTTGAACAGCTGGCTAAGATGTTTGACGTCACCGAAGCACATGTTCACAGCATTGTGAGTAAGATGATGATCAATGAAGAGCTTCACGCAAGCTGGGACCAGCCAACACGATGCATCGTCTTCCATGAAGTGCAACACAGCAGATTACAGTCATTGGCTTTCCAGCTAACCGAGAAACTATCGGTTTTGGCAGAGAGTAATGAAAGGGCAATGGAAGCAAGGACCGGTGGAGGTGGTCTTGATCTGAGTTCGAGGAGAAGGGACAACAATCAGGACTATGCAGCAGCATCAGGTGGTGGGAGATGGCAGGACAACAACATGAGTTATGGACAAGGAAGACAAGGTAACAACAGATCTGGATATGGAGGAAGACCAGGACAGCCTAGAGACTGGTCGGGCCAGAACCGAGGAGGAGGATATGCAGCAAGAGCTGGGTCGGGAAACAGAGGTGGTGGTATGCAAATGGATGGCTCAACCCGTATGGTGAGTCTTAACCGTGGTGTTCGAGCTTAACCAAGCTGCGGACAGTGTTGATCTTGGTCTCTTTTAAGACCTTTTGTTATGTTTTTATCTTTTTCTTTTGTCGTCGGTTTAAGTTTGGATCTTGTCTTTAATAAGTTTTGCTTCAGAACTTTAAATTACTTTGTTTCAGAGTTGTTGAACATTAGTGTTTCTATTCAAACTCAGTTTTAACTTTTAAGAGTAGCACCAAGGCATTAATTAATACAAGAACAACATCAGCATAACATATGGTTCGAATAAAAGTCACGCAACTAATGTTTTAGTACATTACTTTTTTTTTTGAACAAACAATACAATACTTTATATGAGGGAAACTATGTGCAGTTCAAATTTGTCTGCAGTACCTATTTCAACCTAGTACTATGTGATTCAGATAAAAACCTGAGTGCATCTTCCATGGAAGGACGGTCAGACTGGTTACTTGATATGCATAGAAGTGCGACCTCAACGACTCTTTTAACTTCTTGTTCGAAACCATTTTCGTTTTCTGCGTATACTTCTCGTAGAAGAACATCCTTTGGCTTGTTGTTATGTACCAGTCTCCCGGCATCCCTCAGTTTACCATTTGTTAAGATCTCCAAAACAAGCTCCCCAAAGCTATAAATGTCCTTTTGCTGCTCTGCTCTTATTACATCGTCCATACGATCTGCATTTTAGAGAGTTTAAAGTTAGAAAGTAGTATATAGTTACGCTAAGAATTTTTCCGTTATGTGTCAGTCATGGTTAGTTTTACCTGAAGAGACCAAGCCTTTGTTCAAATGTAGCATGTACTTGAACCCAAACTCACCCAAGCAAGGCTCCATGTTGTTATTATCACCATCATTGAACAAAACGTTACTAGACTTCACATCCCCATGTGGAATTGCAGGGTAACATTCATGGTGAAGGAAGCAAAGTCCCTTTGCAACTCCACTGATGATCCTCTTCTTAGTCACCCAATCTCTCTTCTTTGTCCTCATCTTCTCAGCCAGAGTCCCAGTATGCAGGTTATTATTACTATCATACAACACATACACAAGATGACTGTTGTAACAAAAACCAAGCAGCCTAACCAGGTTCACATGTCTTGCATTCCCCATCTGCGTTAAAACCTTCAACACAACACCTCTCTTCTTCCCTTGCAATTCTATTTTCCTCACTGCGACCGTGATTCCTGTAGGCAAAACTGCTTTGCACACCGAGGATGATACTTGCGGAGGCTCCTCGCCGGGTGGTTCAAAGCTCCTCAAAACATCATCTGCTGTGAAATGAGGGAGTCCAGAGAAAGACACCATCTTCCAACGTCCTTGACTTCTATGAAGAACATAGTACAACCCCAAGATTCCAGCTACGATTATTACAAAGGAAACTAGACAAGCTATTAGAACAGACGCAAGCTTCCTGGAGCTGTAAGCTGCTGCACACGGTTTCAAAGGAAGCCCACACAAGTTTGCATTCCCTTCATATGCTTCTTTCCCCATTGATCTAAACACTTTGTCAGATGGGATGGAACCAGCCAAGCTATTGTCTGATAAATCCAAGACTTTCAGATGTGGAAGCTTAGCCAATGACTCAGGAACCTCACCTGCAATGATGTTCCCAGCTAAATCCATCTTGTAAAGAGACCGGCAAGAGGAGACAGATGGTGTTAAGAACCCTGATATGTTGTTGTTACTCAGCTCAATAACAGTGATGGACTTGCATGACTCAAACTCAGGGAGAGGGCCAGAGATACCGCAGGAGGAGGCAGAGAAGTTGCGAAGACGCGGCAGAGACCAAATCTCCGGTTGAAGTCTGCCTCCTAACTCAGGGTTATGTGAGATATTGAAGTAGTCAAGCTTTGTAGCTTTGGAGATATCTTGGGGAATGCCTCCGGTGAGTTTGTTTCTAGAGAGGTCTATGTAAGAGATATCAGGAAGCTGGCTAAAGCTAAAAGGGATCACACCAGAGAAGGCATTATCTTCAAGGCGGATACGAACAAGAGCTGAACAATTGGTGAGAGATGGAGACAGAGATCCAGTGAAGTTATTGGAGAAGAGCATGAGCTTGTAAAGAAAACCTCTTGAGCAAATACCTTGAGGGATCTCACCTTGGAAACTGTTGGTTGAAACATCAACCCATCTAAGCTTAGAGTTCATCCCTAAACTCTTTGGAAGCGAACCAGAGAAGTAGTTGTTCCATATGAAGAGAGTATCCAAAGAAGGAAGCTGAGCTATTCCTTCAGGGAGTGTCCCACTCATCTCATTGTACATAAGACTCAACAGTTTAAGATTCTTCAAACCTGCAAAGCTCTCAGGTATGGTCCCGGAGAGATGGTTGTCTGAAAGGTCCAAGTTAACAAGAGAAGTGATGCTTCCAAGCTCCCATGGGATTTCACCAGAGAGATGGTTCCTGAAGAGGAACAGTGACTCAAGTTTTGTTAAGTTGCTGAAATGCTTTGGTAAGAAGCCAGAGAGGTTGGCTCCAGCTATGTCTAGGTACTTGAGCTCACTCATGTAACCTATCTGCCAAGGGATCACTCCTTGGTAAGAGTTGTAACCAATCTCCATGTGAATCACAGTTTTCAGATTCCCTAGCTCTTTAGGTATGTTCCCACTAAGTAAGTTCCCTCCTAAATGAAGAAACTCTAGGTTCTTGAAAGAACCGTATTCGCTAGGGATCGAACCGGTGAAGTAGCTTCCAGCGAGATTCAGTACCTTGAGGTTCTCCAGGAGAGGGAGATCGGTCGGTAACGAGCCTGAGAAGCTGTTGCTCAGGGCGTCTAAGAGGATGAGGTTCTTTAAGGAAGAGACACCACCGTTTGGGAAAGGGCCGGAGAAGTTGTTTAGGCTTATGTCAAGGCTTCTGAGGGTTGTGATGTTGAAGATCTCTTGTGGAAACTCGCCGGAGAAGGAGTTGTCGCTGATGTTGAGCTCCACGAGGTCGGTGAAGACGAGGAAGAGAGTGCCTGGGAGGTTTCCGGAGAGGGTTTTGGAGGAGAGGTTGATAGAGATGACTGAGGTGGAGTTTTGGTTGCATCGGATACCGGACCAGGAACAGGAGGGAACTGGTTTGGTGTTGTTGTTGATGGACCAGTCTTGTAAGGTGTTGGAGTTGTCGGTGAGTTGTGATTTTAAGGTGAGGAGGGAGTCTGTTTGAGGGTCAGCTGCTTGTGCTAGTGAAGTGAAGAAGAGGAGGAAGAGATGGAAGTAAGCATAGAGGAGTTTACAGTTAGACTCCATTAGAGTTGGAAGAGAGAGAGAGAGATCTGTGAGGAAAGAAAAGTGAATGAGAAACAAAGAAGATCAGAGAAATGAAAAAGAAGAATCTGACAGTGGAAGAAGAGAGACGAAAAGAAAGAAAGCTGTGTGTGTGTGGGGAAGTGTGTTGCTCTTTAGTGAAAAGCTTGGCCTCATTGATTAGTCAAAAGGTTAAATGTTTGTTTATTTCTTGTTTTTTTCAAATCATTTGGTCAAAAGGTAAAATGTTTATTACTTAAATGTATACGTTGGAAGATGTAATTTAACTTGGCACCACATGAAAACAAACAAAAGACAAAGCATGTGTTTAGATTTTGTAGTGTACTATAGTAGTAGTCAATGTGACATGGCTTCACTAAGTCTTTGATCTCCACTTTTAATGTCCTTTGATTAGATGAGTATCCTGTGAATAATAAAAAAAAAAAGACTTCTTCTGCTCCAAGTACAAGGATTAAAAGAATAAAAGAATTTGTGTCATGCAATCAATCAATTTGATGCTTCTCTATGTTATCATCACAGGTGAATAACATAGTAAGTTTTGTAAAATGAACCTGGGACAAATGAACGTTTAAAGACCTTTATAAAAAGCTGAGCCCACAATCCATTGCTGCACAGTGGATTCAGTGCAGTGTATTTGTACAATAATATGTCAAACATGACAAGAGTAGCTACCAAGATTCCACATCTGGCTCACAACATTTTGTAGGTTAGATAGCATATTCAGGCATATAAACGTTAGGAAACTCAATTAACTACCTAACCAGAAATTAATGTTGAATCACATTAAGGGCCTTCAAAGTATTCTTCAAAGAAACTCAATGTACTACCTACGATCAACATATATGTACTGCACAGACAACTTTTGCTCTCTCACTCTCTCTCTGTATCAATAAGCCTCGTTGATAAAGCCTTTAACTCCAAAAAGAAAGCAGCTTACAAGTTGCTAATAAAGCATATTCACAGATTCGCCAAAACTTTTGTGGATCTTCCACTACTTATGGCCAGCTCCTACTCTGCTCAAAAGTATTTTTTTCAACTAAAGAGTGTTATAGCTTCTCATCATCCTATATACAAACAAACAAACAACTTAACAAAAGTGTCAAGTTATATGCTCATTTCAACAATCTATAGTTTTCTTCTCTGGTGCAGAAAAAATAGATGATCCCATATTAAGACGAACCAAAAATCCAAAAGAGTGACCAAAACAATATAGCTGCGTGTCACATGTTCAGGAATTAAATCTCCACACAAATCATGTGATCAAAGATGAAGATCAAAATAGATTCTCAAACTCCATAAAAGGAAAGATGAAGAAGAGTACAGTCTCCATATGAAGATGCTATTAATTTATTGTGGAACTGGGCCCTGACATCATCACTGGATGTTGATATCATGGAACGATGGCAAGACCGCAACCAGAGGCTCCCCATACCCTATAGAGTCTGTTTTGCACATGAACCATGAGAAGTTAATGGAATCATTTCTCAAAAAATGAGAAGGTTACGAATACACATAGTGTTTTTTTTTTTAATTATTTTTACCTCCATCATCTGAAAGAAGCTTGAGAACTTCACCAGCTACATCAGACTGTTTCCATAAATAGCAAAGGTAAATGAGAGTCAAATGTGATAGTTTCAAAGAAGAGATGGATGGTTTTAATCTATAAATAATACCGTTACTGGAAGTTCTTTTCCCAGCTGATGTACGTATCCAATCACTTGCCCTTCCTTTATTGCATCACCCTGCCAAGAAAAACCAATTTGCTATCTTATTTGCATTTTTCTGTTTACTGAGTTGAATTATGAATATAGATTCGTTTACCTCTTTGCAGCTAGGACCTTGTTTCTTTCCCTTTACAGTTCTGCTTCTCTGAAACTTGCCCACCTTTTACCAAGAGAAGAAATAAAAGATCAAAAGATCAAACAGGACAAAAATGCAGATAAAATTTATATGAATTGCAGGAGGTGGGGTTTCTCATACTGAGGGAGAGGTGACTAGGACATAGTTGTTAGATCCAGATGCATCCAAAGCAGCCAACTTTGATGATTTTCGGTATGCAGCATTAATAAATGGAGACACTTTTTCAGAGGCGGGTTTTGCTTTGGATGGGCTAGCAGCAGCAGCAGCAGCAGAAACTGATTTGTTCATGGGCTCAGAAGGAATGGGAGGAGCTACTGATGGAGAAATATCAGGCATGGGAGTGGGAGTTGCGGTCTGTCCAATCTTCCGCTTCAAGTTCATCTCGAAATCTCCAACCTATAAGTGAAAGAAAGGCATCAAAGGAATTATAAAAATGTTAACAACCTACTACGATTACAGCATAAGCCACAAGTCAAACAAGCAATGAACAGATCCAATATATGTTGGTTGTAATATAACATGCATTTGTTGTCTTGGTAACGTTAATGAAAGATTTTTCTAACACTAGTGCCGTGAAAGGAGGAGACTTGCCTTAAGTTTGAGCACAGCAACCTCAGTCTCATCACACATTTCGTGAACCAGTGCCTGTAACACCATAAAACATTCATCTAACAACATATAAAGAAGAGTCCATACACAACATGTATTGAAAAAGAAAAAACAAAGAGTAGGATTGCCTGAAGTTATGCATATAAAAGATACATACACTATGTCAAATCAGCTCCTAGCAACATATATATATATATATATGGCTAAAAATAAACCAAAACATCTACAAGAAAAGTAAAGAATAAAACCTCCACTTCTTTCGGGAACGTTGTGCGTCGAACGGAACTCTTCCCCGTTGAAGCATCACATGATTCTGCAAAAAAAAAATAATAATAATAATAAACAAACGCTATTAGAAAGAAAACAACATGTACCATTCGAAGATGAAAGGTGAATGATGATAATAAACTCACCGTCAGTTTTGGTAGTTGTTGTGGAAGATTTAGAGGACTCTGCACGCAACACGACAAGCGTGTGCTTGGGGTTCCTGTTGCACAAACTCCACCGTGGCGCACAAGAATTGGCAGAGGCAGACCAGTTACCAGAAAGCGAGTGAACATTTATTGAGGAACCCAAAGTCTCTGTAATAACGGAGGGAGAATAAAACCATATAGTCAAGAGTCTACGTCAATTGGAAAGAATCAGACAGAACAGATCCGAACCAGAGAGATCAGATCTATCAAACAAGACAACACTAAGATAGTAACCCGTAAGAACCAGACTGGTAACGAACAGGTCGGATTAATATTTGCTAACCGTAAATTCCCTCCATTTCTAGTTTTTTTTCAAATGAACAAAAGAAAAACAAATCGGCGCAGAGAAAGTGAAAGAGAGAGAGAGAGAGAGAGACTTACGACGGAGAGATCCGAGAGCTGCAGAAGACTCCATTGGAAGAACAAGGTAGCGAGCTAGCTAGAGTCTCCACAGAAGCGGGGGTGGTTAGTTAAAAAGCTAAGATGACGGTTGGTTGGTTGGTTTTGTCACTTTTAATTCTTAAGCGGCTTTCTTTGGTAACTCCGCCCTTCCTACGAAGCTACAGTCACTCACTCGGTTACTATTCTAGCTAACGTGCGCCTCAATTATAAGCGTACTCTAGTGTTCACATTTCACATATTGATTTGTTTTTTCATTAGTAATATTTTAAGCACCATTGTAGTTCTGTGAAATTATATATATCAAGTAGCTCATCTGCCTAGAATCAAACAACCAATAATGTGAAAGGTACAAAAACTAAACCTCAAAATATTAAACTCTGAATCCATTTTCACTTCAGAAAACAGAAAATACAAGCAATTAAGGTAGCAAATGATATACTTGAGTATTCATCCATCAAGCATGCTTCAGGCAGGCAAAACACATCAAATACTAAACATTTCATCATTTGCAGACAATGGATTCAAAACTACTAAACATCTTTGTAAGATAATAAAGACTCCTTTAACGCAAAGACTCATCAAAATGAAACAAAAATTCCAACGGGTTGTTCTTGCAGCTTCGCTGAAATGTCTGTTTCAGTGTTCCTCCATCAAGCATGCTTCAGGCAGTCTAAAGCTTAGGCAAAACATCGCCTGGCAACCAAACCAAAAAAAAGTTCCATCTCAGTAGAGCTACAAATGATATACTTGAGTATTCTACAACAGTCATTCGCAAAGAAAAAAAAAAAACAGAACATGAGAAAATGGGGGATCATATACCTTGTTTGGAGCAACATCTCTGACCTTGTGGAAGACCGGATCTTCTATATGGAACTTCAAAGCACTTTCAGCTTCCTGTATCATATCATTACAAAAGCTGTACTTTAGATTCCAAGAGGCGTGCAGAAAAATAATACCAGAGATGCAATTATAGAGTCCATGGTTTTTGATTCTTACAGCAATAATAGACTCTGTGGTTTCGCTTGCACGAATGAAACAGTAGCAATGGATTAAAGGAAGAGGTCCTTTCCAATACTTCTTTTCAATCACTTTGCTGAAAGAATCTGCAACCAACAAAAAATTACAGAGCCAATTTACGCATTAGATAATAAGTTAAGATCTCACAAAACAAAACAAAACAAAATAAAAACAACTAACAGTCAAACAAGCCTTAATGCATCATGATGCATCTCCTAATTTTGCTGATGTCACAAATGGAATTGATAAACTTTCTTCGATGGACTGCATACTTACGTGAATGCCTTGAAAGAACAAAAAGACTATACTCCCAAAATTAGAAAAAAAAAAAAGAGAAGAATAAGCTAGAAGCATTGGTAGCATACCGAGAAACTGCAAGGCAGAAGCTGGAAGGTTCATAATAACATGGTCGACATGTTCCCACGGCTTTGCGATTGGAAGCACCGTTTGTTTCAACCTCTTCTTTGCGTTTCCTTCTATAGTCTTGCAGTCTTTCCCTACCCCATTTTCTGCATTCAATTAACAGGTCAATGATGATTACCAAGGCACTATTAGCTGTTAGAATTATATTGTAGAAACCTTCTTAGACATTCCTTACCTGTCTCTGAAACACCAGATGGCTTCTTAATTGCACTACCTTCTTGACTTGCCACTGCTTCCTTAGTTTTGTCATCAGCAACCGATTGCAGATTACCCTCACCATCTGAGACCTTCATCAACTGAGAAATAAATTTTCTAGCATCCATATTGTGCACACAGATCAACTCATCAACCTTGTTGAACTCTGCATTAATCTTCAAGTACCGAACACTGTCCGGATTCAAATCATTCGCATAAACGAAGCATCCCTTTTGCGCAGCTGGAATAGCAAAAGGACCAATACCAGCAAACATATCACACACGGTTTCTCCAGGTTTAAACAGAGACGTAAGACGCATGTGCTCATGCTCCAGTCTCGAGTTCCAGTAAACAAGGCTGTAGTCCAGCTTAAACCTTGCTCCGTATTGCTTTACTTCTGTTTCCATCCCAGTTTCTCCGGCTAACACTTCGAACTTTGGCACTCGAAACTCGTTGGAGATGGTTCCGACTTTGTTCACAATTGTCTTGATCCTTGGATAGTTTTTCTACAAAAATGTGGAAAAAAAAAGATTCAAATCAGACTTCTTTGCTGTCATGGGCACAGAGATGTCATGAGAGGAGGGTCGAATACTTACATCATAGATAACCTTAGCTATCACGTCTTTGAAGGGAAGGAGCTCGTCGTGTAGATTTAAGTGGGCTATATGACCTGCACATAAAAAAAGTTATGAGAGAGGCAATCTTCATGATTTGGAGACTAAACAGAGATAACAAAAAGAAAACTGCTAGCTCATGCAAAACAGAGTTCTTATAAGCAAATAGAGGGTTAGTTAATATACTTAACTATGGTTTCAAAAGATGAAGGTATATCCACTCCCTCTGGCAGAATCTGCTTCAATATGTGATCTGCACTCCAATAGGAATAGCCAAGGGTGACCGAGTGAGGAACTACTTCAACTTCACTTAGTTTCTTAAGCTGGTTTAGTTTTTCATCTGGTATCTCCGACAAATCTGTGCTTTATAGCAAAAAGAGCTTTTGGTTATATCACACCACTTTCCACCATCTAACTAAAACACGTTCAGAACAAACAAAAAAAACCCTTACCGGCACTTTTAACAGTTTCCGACAGTAACACCAAACGAGTCTTTTCAAAACCGGATTCTTCAGTGATGGGTTTAATCCGAGGCATGTTGAGCATGTATCTACAAGTTTTATCACAACCAATAAAGACTTCCTTTTTCAATCAATTAGAACGGAAATCACTTCAAAAAGGCAATTCAATCAAAGGAGCATAAATAAAGATCGAATCAATTAGGAGCATTGTACAGGTGAAGGTGAAGAAAACAGTACCCATTGAGTATCTTAGTTGCGCTTTTACAGAGTTCACGGGGAATCCGAATAGCCCACAGCTTCAGATTGACATCAAAGTTGCTTTCATCCAACATTCTTTCTGCTATGTACCGTTTCACAAGACTAAGGAAGAGAAGAGAAGAAGAGGAAATCGGCTGAAGAAAATAACGACCCGACCGGACTGAACTGTCTATGTTGTTATTTAGGGTTTAGACTTAAAAAAATATAAATTTGATTTTTTTTGCTTTTTGTCAGCGATAAAATTGATTTTTTTTTTACACTGGATTGTATTATTGAGTCTTATAGGTAAATAGTTCAAACAAAATTGATCTATAAAAGGAAAATTAATTTATTAAAATTTACATTCTACTCTATGAATTTTTCTTTTTTAACCTGATTACACAAATAAAACGACAACGTTTGTTATGCATCATATATTCATATGCGGAGTTATATGTTGCATAGATTATGAATATTACATTTTAACTTATAAAATAAGATTTTCAAAATATTATATAGCTTAAAACTGATTTTCGATCGCTGTGTTAGTTTCTCATCATCATGAATAAATGATTAACACTTTGAAATTATTTTAAAATTCTGCAACTTAAAATATTTTTGATAATAGTAGATTTTGGAGTATTATATAAAATATAAAGTTCAATAATAATAAATTTTAAATAAGGTTTAAAAATTCAAAATTTTCATTTAAAAATAAATCATTTTAAATCTCTATCTCTCTGCATGAATAACTCATTTATGCAATAGGACACATTATTTATGCAATAGGACACATCAACCATTTTTCTTCTTTAATCTTCTTTACTTGTAGCAGTGTATATAGTTATATATTAAGAATAATTGATATAAATCAGAAATCATAAAATATTTGAGATGAATTCATATATATAATTTCTTAATTTGTATAACTACGAATAAGTTTTTAAATCTATACTATTAAAACACAAGGGGCTTTTTTGATGACACCTTAAAAAGTTGAAATATTTAGAATTTTTTTGCCATTGTATATTTTTAATATATGCTTTTAATTATTTTCCTTTAATTAATCAACTAAATAATTTATATTCAAACTAATAATATCTATTACTGTGGCAAGTATCATTTCTAAAAAGATATGCTGCGATTTTTAATAGATAATGTTTCTTTAATTCAAAAACTTAATACTAATATTAATTTATATTATTAATTACGAAATAATTAATATATTATTTAATAAAAATATTTAAAACATTGAGTAAGATTTTGTTAGATTTTTCTCAATAGATTTTGTTATAATTAAAAATAAATTCAAATTTATAAATAAAATTCATTTATTCTTAATATTTTTATTGATTATTATTAATAACAAATGATTAGATCAACAAAATCATAATATACCTCTGAATTATCTCAACTCCTTAAAAAACAGTTTCATTTAAAATAAAAACTAAATCACATAAACTAAATTTAATAAAATTACAAAAAATATTTTGTAATTTTATTACGGGTTAGTATCACATAAACTAAATAAATAAAATCATATTATGGATTAGAGTTATTTAGAGTCTTCTAAAATTTAGTCATATTGAAAATAACAAAAATAAATCATACAAATAAATTTAAGATAAATTTCATAAAAGGTTAAAGTATATAATTTATCAACAAAAAATTAAGTAAAATAAGTCATATAATTTTTATTACGTAAAATAATTTTCTAACAAAAAATATACCCGTCCTTAAATCTAGTTTATTTTTAAAAAGTCCAGGTCTATCTCATAATTTTTTCATTTTATCTGGTTATACTCGGACGATGCTTTTTACATAATTAGAGGATAAATAACAAATGTAGTTTTGATTTAATATTTGAGATCAGTTCTTATACATTAATTCAATTGCAATTTTTAGCTACGAACTTGTTTAGTAAAGCAAAAAGGTTTTCGAACCCGTGACCCGACGGTTCTGGGCCAGCGCAACCTTTATGGATCAGCCGAACCGGTCCAATCTCGTTTCTTATTCAATCTTTAAGATCGAGAATCCTCTCAGTCAAAATCACCCGCCACCGCCATGGCCAGTCCACCGACGATCCCCGTCACCAATCAGCAAGCCGCTCAATCCCAGCCGCCGATCAACACGCCCGCCTTCCGCACCTTCTTCTCCCGCCTCTCCTCCTCGATCCGCGACGGCCTATCGCAGCGCCGCCCCTGGACGGAGCTCGTGGATCGGAGCTCCATGGCGCGGCCCGAGTCCCTCACCGACGCTCTATCCCGGATCAGGAAGAATCTCGCCTACTTCAAGGTGAACTACGCCGCCGTCGTCTCCCTCGTCCTCGCCTTCTCCCTCTTCTCGCATCCCCTCTCCCTCCTCGTCCTCGTCGGCCTCCTCGCCGGGTGGATGTTCCTCTACGTTTTCCGCCCGGCGGATCAGCCGCTCGTCGTGTTCGGGCGCGCTTTCTCCGATCGGGAGACGCTGCTCGGCCTCGCGTTGGTTACGGTCGTTGTGGTGTTTATGACGAGCGTCGGGTCGCTTTTGACGTCGGCGTTGATGATCGGCGTCGCGATTGTTTGTTTGCACGGTGCGTTTGTGGTTCCGGATGATCTGTTTATGGATGATCAGGAGCCTGCTAACGCTGGGTTGCTCTCGTTCCTTGGTGGTTCTGCTGCCTCGGGGAGAGTTTAATTTTTGTTTCGAAGAGGTGGGTTCGATTCGGCACGTGATCCATTTGCTTGATCGTTTCATTCATTGTGACATCTAATGTTGAAGCACATTGAATCCATCATTTTTTTGGGTTGATTATGTTTTTGCTCATTTGGTTTTGTATGATTTTGGTGTTAAGAGTCTTTCATGTTTTTTTTTTTGGGTTGGAACAGCTGTTTTTGTCTTTTCTCAAGTTGATCAGATAGCTATATGATTCGAATTGATAAAACCTGTTGTAGTGGCCGGCATTTTCTTCTGAATTAATGATCCTTAGTGTTTACCTGTTTTGTTTGTGAAGTCTAAGCTTGGTTCATATCTCTAGATCTTGTAACAATACTAAAGAGGTTTGTATATGTTGTGTTTTGTTCTCTAATGTAAGTAAGATAGAGTCGGGTGAAGATGTTCATCCGACTAGTCGACCAAGCGATCAAGTCCCGTTTCACAATCTGAGAACGTGTCTCTATATACCGACATAGTTAATACAGGTTTCGATACTCTTGCTTTTATCTCAAGACGACATTAGCTAATAATGCTTCCATGCATGATGCATCACCTCCCATTTGTCAATGTGTTTAACAAAAAAAAAAAAACAAATAATTTGTCAAAATACTCATCTCTTGACATCTCCAATAGTTGTGTTCTAATAACACCTATTAATAAGAAGCCCTAAACAATTACATGTCACTATTTTCGAATTACCAGACTCACCTGACGCTTTTGCCTCCACCAGTCGATAGAAACGAGTGGAGAAGTTTGGTAGTTGTGGAATGTTTGTAGAGTAGTAGATTTTTTTTATAGTTCTTTGATTCTTCAAGTAGTTTCTCTGGTTTTCTTTCACTTATGTGTTTTACCGTTTCATCATCAGTTTGTGTCTGTAAATACTGTGAGCTAGTTATATAGGTGGAAATGTAATCATAGAAACAAATCTAACTGGCCCCAAATATGGTAAGTGAAAATGTAATCATAGAAACGAAATCATTACAGTTTATTTAATCAAATCCAATAGATTTATATATGATATTTACTATTTCTAAAAGGAATTTACTACTTGCGACACAAGAAAAAAAAAAGATATTTTACTATTTTAGCAGTATAATTTATTTTCTAAATCCACGCTTACGTGAGTCTATCAGGAAAAGCCAGCCAAAAATGTAAATGGGCCGAAATCAACGCAAACAAAAGAATGTATCTTCCAGCAAAGCAACAACGCCACAAGCCTGCCACGCGCCTTCAACCATCTCACAATCGTGTCCATCCACGTGTCTATCATCGAGAGCCTCATCATCCACATAACCTCGCTTTATATTCTCCATCTTCCGCCACCATACAGCCTCACAGACAAACCCTTTCCTCCTCCCATTTCATTGCAGAGACAGAGAGAGAGAGATTCAGACACAAAAAATGCTTCTCAAATCAGCTTCTGCTTTCTCCCTCGTGAACATCCATGGAGTCGAGAAGGACATCTCTCCTCTCTCCTCCTCCTCGTCCTCGAGTCTTCCCGTTTCTTCGGGAAAACCACGAAACCTCTCCTTCTCTGTGTCTGCCTCAAAGGCTACCACCACCACGACGCAGACCCTAAGCGGCGTCGTTTTCGAGCCGTTTGAGGAGGTGAAGAAGGAGCTCGATCTCGTCCCTTCGAGCCCACAGCTCTCTCTTGCTCGCCATCTGTACTCTCCCGAGTGCGAAGCCGCCGTGAACGAACAGATCAAGTAATATTTTCTTTTCGCGTTGGATTGTAACGTTTAGCGTTTGTAAATCTGTTTGATTGATGATGAGATTGGTTCTTTTGGTCGCAGTGTGGAGTACAACGTGTCTTACGTGTATCACGCCTTGTACGCTTACTTTGATCGTGATAACGTTGCTCTCAAAGGTCTTGCCAAGTAAGTGTAAAAAAAGTTGAGATTTTTATTTGATTTTATTGAGAAAGTTCGGTTCTTACTAAAGTTGGTGACTTTGTTTTAGTTAATGATTTTTTGATGTATTGTCTTTACTAAAGTTGGTGTCTTTGTTTTTGATTAATGAGTTTGTTTGTTTGATGTCTCTTGCTTATTAGGTTTTTCAAGGACTCGAGTGTGGAAGAACGTGACCACGCTGAGATGTTGATGGAGTATCAGGTTCTTCTTCTTGCCCAATGGGTTTCAGTTTTGTATGCCCTGTTTCATTTGAGTTTAGTTTCTGACACTGTTTTGTTGTTGTTTCCGTGTTCTTGCAGAACAAACGTGGTGGGAGAGTTAAGTTACAGCCTATGGTGATGCCTCAGTCTGAGTTTGATCACGCTGAGAAGGGAGATGCTCTCTATGGTAAGCTTCATTTTCCCGTTTATGTGATTGTGGATGAGGACACAGTCTAAAGATTGTGTCTCTTAATTTGCAGAAACTTTTGTTAGAATTTATTTATCAATATTAGCTTTGGTTAGGTTGTGTGTTTTAATCAGCTATTTTTGTGAATATATGCATAAATTTGATTTTTTTTTTTGGTTTGTTGCAGCCATGGAGCTGGCTCTGTCATTGGAGAAGTTGGTCAATGAGAAGCTCCTCAACGTGCACAGTGTAAGACCATTACTCTCCTTGAATTCAATTCTTGTTAAAGGCATTCATGTCTTTTCTTTTTAGCTTAATGTTTCAAGAAGTATTCTTTTAATACAAGTTGCATTTGATTGTATAGGTGGCTTCGAAGAACGATGATGTGCAGCTGGCAGATTTCATTGAGAGCGAGTTTTTGAACGAACAGGTAAAAACCAACACACGTTCTATGTTAGTGGCAAAGACATGTGAACTAATTAAGAATCTAATGAAGTTTAAAATAACATCACTTTCTGGCAGGTTGAAGCGATTAAGAAAATCTCTGAATATGTGGCTCAGCTCAGAAGACTCGGCAAAGGGCATGGTAACCATTTTTTTTTTGTACAATTTTAAAATAATTAAAAACACGTTCCACGTTTCGTCCACTTTCATGTCTCACACTTCGTTTTATGTGCTCTCAGGAACATGGCATTTCGATCAAGAGCTTCTGGAAGCTGCTGCTGCTTAATCTCTTCTTATAAACTGATGCTGCTTAAACCTGTTTTGGTTGTAATCTCTCTTATGAACTCTTGTTCATTGATCTATTTTTGGTTCTGGACTATTAAGCAGTTAGTTTTGTTTACACCTCTTGTTCACAAACCTTTGAGTCAACAACATCTTACTATCAACGGTTGATTGTTCATATGTATGGTGCAAGAGCAAGACTGAAATGTTAAAGAATCTGAACCCTAATAGGCTATTGCTTTATCTCTCCCGTGGTCAACGAATGTGTGCAAAGGCAAATTCCTTGTTGGCTTGAAGTCGTCGTGGCGACCGTAAACAAAAACATTATTCGTCTCTATAACAAGGGAATTCAAGGAACTATGTTAGAGATGTTGAATTAGTGAATGGTTTTCTTTTTTCTTTAATTTATTTTTTGGTGCGGGTTTACAGTAAGAAAGTAATCGATTCAGAAAACTATTTAGATATTATATCATAATAATTTATTTGATATTTTACAGAGCTAAAAGAATATTTTTTTGAAAATTAAAAATAATTTGTTCTTCCTTTCCAAAATAGCCTTCACTAGTTTTATTAGTTTTTGAGATAGGAAATCTGGATATATAAAAAAACTAGTGCTAAACTAGAGTTCTCTCAGACAGTAGTTTTGATTAGTCTTGCGGTTTGGTTAATTCGGGTTTAGAATTCAGTTAGTTTTGATCAATTGAAATTTCACTAAAGTGAATCGAAAAAGATTCAATCCGGTTTTCGATTGATTCGATTTCAAAAAAAAAAATCAAAATTTTTGATTTCCGGTTAATTCGGCTAAATTTTTGGTTTAAACTAAATAAAATTCGAAAATTCCGGTCAGTCTCGGTTAATTCAGTTATTTCGGTTTGGATCTTATTAGTTTTGGTACCTAATTTGGGTTAAGATTGGCCTGAATCATATATGAACAAAATATTTACATGATTATCAGCATTTAATGCAAAATTGTCAAAGCGGTAGAAGATGGTGGAAGAAAACAGTAGTTTTGATAGTGGGTTTGAATCAAATTATGGGCCTTTTCGAAAAGCCTAATAACGGATGTGAAAAACTGAAAATCAATATCCCGTCTAAATCTGCCAAAAGCCTTCCTTACTAAAACCCTAGCTCCCAAAACCCTTAAACCCACATCGAGCCGTATAAAAGCTGTACACTCACATGATCGAAGCCACAAAAAATCTACAGACTCTCGTTCGAGAAGACAAGACTTTCAATCTGCAAAAAGGTACATACTTTCGATGAACCCATTTTCAAAGTCTCGATTTTTCTTTTATTTCAATTCGATTTCAGTGTTTGTTTCGTAAAAAAAAAAAAGCACATATCGAAGGCTTGCAGATAAACGTTTAATTTAAATCGCCTGCGAGCTCAATATTTGTGCGAAACCCTAAAACCATGCATTTGAGATTCAAAAGATCTCTGTGTTATAAGAATCCTTCTTTTCTTATCGACAATTCTGATGCTTGGGACATTTCAGCAAACTGATTAGAATCTTAATGGATCTTTTCTGAATGATTGAATCCGTAGTGATCACACATGCTTAGTTATATATAGTTCCACAAGTTTTGTCTGAACAGTTTGGTACATTATGTTAGGATTAAAGATATGTCTTGGATGTATTGTTTTAGTTTCATATCTTGAGTTTGCTTAATCATACTTATTGGGCAGGATTTGGAGTGAAGAGATGACAGGAAAAATGCCAAACCCGAAGGTCTTCTTTGACATCTTGGTAGGAAAGAGCAAAGCGGGTCGTGTTGTGATGGAGCTCTTCGCTGACGTGACGCCGAAAACCGCTGAAAACTTTCGTGCTCTCTGCACAGGAGAGAAGGGTCTTGGGGCAGCAGGGAAGGCTTTGCACTACAAAGGCTCGGCCTTTCACCGTATCATCCCAGGGTTCATGTGCCAAGGCGGAGATTTCACCCGTGGCAATGGAACCGGAGGGGAATCGATTTACGGGTCTAAGTTTCAGGACGAGAACTTCAAGCTGAAGCACACTGGTCCGGGGATTTTGTCCATGGCTAATTCGGGTCCCAACACGAATGGTTCTCAGTTCTTTATCTGCACCGCGAAGACGCCGTGGCTTGATGGGAAACACGTGGTGTTTGGGAAGGTTGTTGATGGGTACAATATGGTGGAGGAAATGGAGAAGGTCGGGTCTGAGAGGGGGAATACCTCTGAGCCAGTTGTGATTGAAGATTGTGGTGAGCTCAAGAACGAAAGTTCATAAATCACAACATTAAATATGTTGTGAAGTGTATGTTTTGAGATCGAAACACTAGTTGGGGTTTGACAATACCTTATGAAGTGATTGAACCTTATGAGTTTGATTTTATTTCATTTTTCAAAAAATCCATGTAAAAGAGTAGGGTGGATAATAAAATGGAAGCACACTCCT
This sequence comes from Raphanus sativus, assembly GCF_000801105.2. NCBI lineage: Eukaryota > Viridiplantae > Streptophyta > Magnoliopsida > Brassicales > Brassicaceae > Raphanus > Raphanus sativus. The sequence continues at coordinate 25,479,407 of NC_079515.1, read as the reverse complement.
TTGTTTGACATTTGGTTTTGATTTTAGGTGATAGGTTTTGTTTCTTGTTTTAGGTTTCATGACCTCTTTCAACTTCACCGGACTATGATGGTAAATAATGTGAGGACCCGCAGGCTGTTACTTTTTCAGTTTATCAATGTTTTGCAGAATGTTGTACTCCAAATGATGTAGAACCAAATGTGGATCGTGATAAACATTATGTATAGTGTCAATTTGGAAGGAGTAAGATTTTTTTTGGTCAATTTGAAAGGAGCAAGTTTAGAGTTAAGAACGATCTACTGTACAGAAATGGAGCTATTTGAAAATGTAACTGCGAGAACAGCGGATATGTTCCGAAATAATGATCCATGAATCATCAGTTGTGGATGACGATTGTTGTTGTGAGGTCAGGAAACAAAGTTCATAAGTTTTAGACGCGTAAAGTTGATCTTGACAGATTCTATCATGTGTTGGAGAGCCGACGCAACATCTTGGACGTTTTCTGTGTTTTCATGCTTTGGCCTAAACCAGACTCTCTTCGGATTCACTTGTGAACTTGTATACATGCAAAACTGAACAAGGCTGACTTTTCGAAATAGGCAGATTTTATGCAAAACTAGACAGACATTTCTGATCACGTGGGGATTATCTTTATATATAAAAGAGAGTTTTAATCTCTCCTGGGATGTCCACATGGGATGCCAGGTCATAAACTGAAGCTCTACAAACGTGACACATAGGATTAAATGAAACTCTGTATCTTGAGCTATATGTGTCTTTGAGAAATAGATTGTAAGTTTTGTTTATGCTGGGTTTTCCCTGGGCCCACCAACAATCTGCGTTACTTTTTCTTTTGTGAAACCAGGCGTCACCCTCGACGGATCTGTTTCTCTGCAATTAGTTTGGCAGAGTAACGCATAGTGATGTCAAACAAAAAAAAACAAATGAAGTTAATAAGGAAACAATCTTGGATTTAAAGAATCAAACCCCCCCCCCCACCCCCATTCTTCGATTTGATTTCCAGAGACAATAGAAAAGAACAGAAATGAGCGATGGAGAGAACTCGGTGATGGAAATCGAAGAGGCTAAAAAAACTGATACAAGAACAGAGTCGACATCCATAGAAGAAACAGAGGTAAGATAAAGAATCTAAACGATAATCTGCTCTCTTCTTTGATACGATGAATGAACTCGGTGTTAGTCCTCATAATAGTAATATAGAGAAAGATTCGATGATAGAAGAAGTAAAAGTCACCAAGGAAACAAAGTTGAACTATCTACATCTTGCGAAGGTTGATGATTTGTTATTAATTTCGATTCTCAGGGACACGCTACGGATTTGAGGACGAGGGAATCTTATGGAAGGACTGATCGGAGACGAGAAAGAGATCCAAGATCCTCGGGAGAAAAGATGGTAAAGGTACTGATCAAGAACTCACTGCTCTGTTCTTTATCATTATGATAAAAAAGTGTCGACACGGTTTTCTCAGGAGAATGCAACTCAGACGAGTGAATATCCAGCTCGCACCGGTGTAGGAGATAGTTACTATTACCTAAAAAACGGTCGTTGTGGCTTTAGACTAAGTTGCAGATTCAACCATCCACCGGTGAGTGGAAACACAAAGAAAGATTACTTTACTGTGTCTTATTAGTTTCAAGATATCCTCTGTTGTCTATTTTCTTTAGTACATCGAAATCAGATGAGATATGGCATGGTGCAACCGAGTCCCTATCCAGTTTCTCCACATCTTCCTGAGAGTAGTCAGATGAGACATGAAATGGTGCAACCGAGTCCCTATCCAGGTGCAAGAGATTGTAGACAATATCTACAAACTCGGCGGTGTAGCTATGGACCTAAGTGCCGATTCAACCATCCTCATGCACCGGTAAGAAAGAAAGAAAGCAAATTATCTACACTTTTTGCTGAGTATAAGTTTCAGTCTCCTTAATGGATGGTTTATTGATGATGTGAAAAATACACATAGTTTTCCCTAATGCATGGTGGCAATCAATTCACTCCACTACATGTTCTTCAATGCGTATTTTTCACATCCACTATCAAGTGATTTGACTATATAATAAGATGTCTAGATCCTAGAGCAAATTCACAATCTTCGTGAAATCATAGTTGTGCAAAATATCAAGCAGAAAATATCCAGGAATGGCGATCACTAAGATCCAATTATCAGGTCTGAAGGTTGGTCATTGCAATAAGAGACCGTCGTAACACGTATTCTTAGGTTTTGGGAAGCTACAAATGTGAAAAGGGTGGAGAGCTCATGGGTGTAGATCGGGTTTCCTCGATGAAAAGGTAACTATTCTGTAAATTCATTCGTTAATTTAAGTCTATTAGTGATTCATTTTCCGAAAGTAGCCACCTGAGAATCGGTTTTTAGTTATCAGTCGACGTTGGTTCAGAGGGTCAATGAACTGAGCGTATTTGATGTCGTAAGAAGCAATAGCCACGTCAAACTTTTGGCATCACCAGGTTCTATTCGCTTTGACGAACAGATCAAGTTTGTCCAGCTTACTGATACAACAGCCTTTATCCCGACTTAGCAGTTTAGGTTCAGCTAATGGATTTAGCTAATACAAACGTTGACTTGCTGGATTTGTCATACTTCTCATGTTTTTATTAATCTTTAACTTTTTGGGATGGAAATTATCGCCTCCCGAGTCACCATTTGTTTAAAATTAATCATGCAGATGAGTATCAGGCGTGTAATAGTTGCAATCCAACTTCACGGGTACGGTAGCCAAATTCTTTGGTTTCAAAGTTTTAAGTTTGTATTTCTGGGTTAGTCAATGGAGTTTAGCTAATTATAAACTGTTACAACTCTGCATGGATACGGTTGATGTGAGAGTGAATTTGATTATGCTGCAGATCACCTTCATAAAAAATTAGAACAGTTGCTAATATCAAGAGTCATCACCCAGACTAGAGCTGAGAACAACTCAAACAACGTCTGGCCTCAAACACAGTGCAGCCTTTTGTTTGAGATGATGAACAAAAAGAAAAGAGAAGAGAATTAACAGCGGACAACCCTTCCACAAAGAGTAATTACACGACACGAGCAACAATCCATGAATGTGTCAGCGGGACCTTCACGGTTTGCGAAGATAGAGGGAGCTATTGAACCACTTCTTCAGTAAACACATACACAAACACTTTAGCTAAGATTCTCTGTGTTCTCCATGTTTTATTGTTTCAAAGGCTATGGAGCAAAAGGCGATGGTTAAAAGATAAATATATTACAACCCATTTACCACAACACTAAAAAATGGACAAGTTGCAGGTTTGGAATCATGTTCCTAATCTCTGGATTCAAGTACACTTCGTATATAAAGTTTCCATGATAGAAAGCCTTTAAGTAACGTGTTTGGACACATGCTGTAGTTCCACAGAGAAATGAGAAATTTGAAAGTTCCCAAAGTTGTAGTGTCCAAACTTCTGAAAACCGGGTAGCTAGACAAACTCTTTTACTTTGTTAAATGCAACTAATTTTTTTTTGAAATTCGAGTTTCATAACGGGAGTTACAAGTTTGCAGACTTAGCTGCTTGGTTAACTACAAAGTCCAAAAAAATAAAAGAACTTCTCGCCCAACATCAAAAGAAAGACAGCCAAGTAGCTAAACAAGAGTTTTTTCCCTTCTAGCAATGTTCGAGTGTTTTTTTGTAAAATGTTAAAATTTATACCATTTTGAACTTTTGAGTGTTGCAAGCAACTTATTACAACTGGAAATTGAAAGAAACAAAGAAACAACCCAACTCAAGCAACAAAAAGAAAGTTTGAGTTCTCAATCTATTATTATTTTTGGCTAAGAATGTAAATATCGATCTATTATTTTTCACGTCATTTTCAAACTATTCCTAAATGCAAATAGTTATTCTAGCAATGTCTGAGTTCTCAAACTATTACTTTTCACGTCATTTTCTCCAAATTTCTTTTACAGTTCTATGTTCATTAAATATCCATAGATTTCGTTAGGTGCAAATTTTTGAAACAATTTATTATCAAACTCAAATATGCAAAAGTTATTAATTTATTATCAAACAATTTATTCCATAGACGTGTAATTCACCAATACAGACTTCTCATTGAAAACACTCCATCAAAGAACAACTGACAACCCACACCCTAAAGCACTGTTAAGTACACAAACATAGTGAATGAATTGTAAAATAAATATATAGTAGGTTAAGCAATAACTAGCTCAGTTACTACAATCTATTAAGCAACAAAAAAAACAACCTATAGCAAGAAAATAAGAGCAACTAAACATTATAACAACACGGACATGTAGATACAATATCTCGCCAAGCATCAATAATTTTTGTATGACGTTGACATTTATCTATACAGTATAATAATTGGGAAAAAGAACTCTACCATAATTCTTTTATAAAAATGGAAGTAAAAAGATCAATATTTGCATAGTTAGGAAGAACTCGGTAAAAAGAAAAAAAATACAGCAACAAGACAAAAAATACATAAATGAAACATGATTATTTATAACGTAAAGTAAAAGAAACAAATAAAATTATCTTACCAGCATAAATCAAAACTGAACACTGCTTTCTTTCAAACCATTTTAAGTACCATATATAAATTTAGCCAAATGCAACGATTCTAAGATTCAATTTCCTTACATTCTGCAAAGATCCCATGAAAATTTATAATTCACACATATAATCAAACAATATAACTAAAACTAAAAACAAATATCACCGAAATAACTAACGTATAGAACAAACATTTTATTAAAAATAACAATATGGTTTCAGAATTCTAAACATTATGTGTTCTTTTATGATATCATAATATCGTTTTCAATTTACACTGATTTTTTAAATATTTCAAAAATTAATGTATATTATAAAATATTTTTGTTATAACTTCCCGCCCGTAGGGCGGGCCAACCCTAGTATAATATATATCATATAAGTCAATTAGTCATTATTTCTTTTACAGAAATCGGTGGGATTGTACCTAAACCGAGCTATAATTAGCGATTTATCCTAGTTTTCAAGATCTAAAAACCGGACCATTTTACCCTTATATCATTCTCTCTCTCTTCTCTTCTCTATCTTCTTATTTCTTTATCTTTCACACATATCATATTTATGCTTTCATTTTTTCACCATAAATCTCTAATTTTTACTCTGATTCTTTTGACATCCATATTGCTAATGTTATTATCTCATACTAATTCTATTATTTCTAATTTCATATCTTGAAATATACATTCTTTTATTTAGATTTTATGTAAGTTAGCAGCTATTTCATTATTTACCCGTTATTATTATATTTTAATGAATTTGTAACGGATACATAGAGTGTTAGCTGTTACAAATAGGTTTACGGCTATTTGATAGATAATTGATTAACGGTTAATATATGCATTTTTATGATACTAGTATTATTAACATGCTAACCTGTTTGTTAGCGATTTGTTTAACACGTTAATAAATAGACGTAATCCGATAACAAAATTTGTAGCATGTTAAAATTTTGTTAATTTGCTAACAATTTTTATATCATGTTAAAAATATGTTAACTCGCTAACAAATTTTGTATAATGAAATAAGAGTAATTTTGTTCATTCAAATTACAAAAGTCATCATGTTTTGCCTTTATGTCACATCATGGGTATTTTTCTAATTTGGACCTCCGCTGGGGGTATATAAACATTCGCTCTTTCTTTTATCATGTGAGTAGTTTGCGATGTATATTTATTTTCATCGTGAATACGTCAAAATACCCACCAACATTTAGACAGTTGTCTTATGCAGCCTCCAACTACCAGTTGCCCTTGCAATTAAAAGCATGTACCAAACTTTTTTGTAGTATAGCTTCATCAATTTTTTTTTTTGGTATAGTAGCTTCACGTTTATCACCAAATACTTTGGAAACGGGTTTACCGGAGGTGACAACACATAGCTACTCTGACATTAACTCAGAACTACAAAGTATGCTCACCAATCACCCTAAAAGTAAGATTAAAATGAAATAGGGTTCATCTTGACCAATACAATCGGATTGAACATAGTGGACCGCGGTCCTCCATCTCAAACCGAATTTCTGGATATAGTAAAATATTTCCAATCATTCTTCTTAATTAGTTAAACTATGGACAACTTGTTGTGGTTCTAATTTGTAACTAACCGTGGACAAATGTTGTTGTAAGATCATTTCCAATGGTACACTATTTTTTACTCTATAATTTACACTAAAATGGAATGACTCTATTATAGAGTAATTTTTGCTCCAATGGTACATTCTATAATAGAATTACTCTATTATAAAGTGAGATATAGAGGAATGTCACATTTTTATTCTATATTTGGAGTTAAAAAGTGACTTTACTCTATATTTCACTCTATAATAGAGTAACACTATTATAAAGTGTACAATTGGAGCAAAAATTACTCTATAATAGAACCACTCCATTTTAGTGTAAATTATAGAGTGAAAATAGTGTCTCATTGGAGATGCTCTAACTAAAATGTTTTCTCAAACCGAATCACGTTTCAGGATATAGTAAAATATTTCCAACCGTTCATCCTAATTCATAACTATGGACAACTTGTTGTAAATAACTGTGGACAAATATAGTTTTCAAAAAATATGATATACAATATAGAAATAGTGAACAATTTTTTTCTTTTATGGTCAAATGTAATGTTACATATGTAATACTTGCATTATATGTTACATATGATATACATATGGACTGCGAGACATCTAACGTTTGCTGGTCATCTTCAACTAATTGGTTCTGTTATATATAGTATTACCAATTTTTGGATGTCTGCGTTTAGTCTTCCGAAGATGTGTATCAATGAAATTAACAGCATCTGCTCAGCTTTTCTTTGGTCAGGACCAATTCTGTCGACACATAAAGCCAAGATAGCTTGGGTTGATGTGTGTAAACCAAAAAAAGAAGGGGGACTAGGTTTGAAAAACTTGTCTGAGATAAATAAAGTCACATACTTAAGGCTTATGTGGCGCATTATTTCTGCAAGAGCTTCTTTATGGGTAAAATGGATCTGGAAATATCTCATACGAAAGGGATCCTTTTGGAGTGTGAATGAAAAGAGCTACTTGGGGTCTTGGATTTGGAAGAAAATTCTTCGCCTAAGGTTTACTGGTCATCTTCAACTAATTGGTTCTGTTATATATAACATTACCAATTTTTGGATGTTTGCGTTTAGTCTCCCGAAGATGTGTATCAATGAAATTAACAGCATCTGCTCAGCTTTTTTTTGGTCAGGACCAATTCTGTCGACACATAAAGCCAAGATAGCTTGGGTTGATGTGTGTAAACCAAAAGAAGAAGGGGGACTAGGTTTGAAAAACTTGTCTAAGGTAAATAAAGTCACATACTTAAAGCTTATATGGCGCATTATTTCTGCAAAAGCTTCTTTATGGGTGAAATGGATCTAGAAATATCTCATACGAAAGGGATCCTTTTGGAGTGTGAATGAAAAGAGCTACTTGGGGTCTTGGATTTGGAAGAAGATTCTTCGCCTAAGGCCTTTAGCAATGCAGTTAGCTAAAGTGGAGGTTAATAGTGGCTCTGATACATCCTTTTGGTTTGCAAGATGGTCGCAACTGGGAGTGAGAGGTTGCTTGATCATGGGTATTCCTATAAACTCAACAGTGAAAAGAGTTGTGCAGACTTATAGAGCCAGACGGCACAGGTTTCATGTCTATCAACAGATTGAGAAAGAAATTCTTTCTCTTAGAAGGCAGGGGCTTAATCAACAGGAAGATGTTTGTTTGTGAAAAAGAGATAATGGAGATTTCAAGCCAGATTTTTCCACTTCAAAGACATGGAACATTGTAAGAGTTTAATCGCCTAAAGTGACGTGGTTTAAAGGGATTTGGTTCAGAGAAGCGACTCCAAAATTCTCCTTCATTACTTGGTTGGTGATTCAAAACATGCTAGCCACAGGTGACATGATTATCAGATGGAATCCTCAAACCATAACCACTTGCTGGCTCTGTAACTCAGCAGAAGAAACCAGAGATCATCTGTTTTTTTAGTGTGGCTATTCGAAAGAAGTTTGGAGAAGCATTATGGAGAAACTTGCAGGCCATAGGAATTTATTTCAATGGTCTCAGATTGTTCAGGTTCTGATAAATGGTCTTCGTGAAAGAGTGTCAACCTTTTTATTCAGATATGGGTTTCAAGTGGTTATTTATGCAATCTGACATGAAAGGAATGTGAGGAGAGTTGGAGAAGCTTCACAAACTATGAGTTGTATGCAGGGGCGGATCCACCAAGGGCATAGGGGGGTCAGCTGACCCCAGTAAAATTACAGAACTTGTTTTGTATACATTACCAGAGGAAATCGTCAGCTCTAGTGGTGTTGGTTGCAGTTTTGACCCCACTAATTTCAGGTTCAATTCTCTAGTTGACCCCTTTATCAATTATTTTTTCCATATTTCTGTAGTAGTTGCAGGCCACAGAGCAATATTTGAATACCTTTAAGGTCCACACAACATTTTAAATGTGTATTACATCTATATAACGAAACCAATACATTTTCTTTTTTTTTAAACACGGTAATAATATTTAGAAGAAAACTTAGATTACATATAACTTTTCAAAGGTTTCTTACACTTTTGTAGAATAAAAATTATATAAAGTACTTTTATATTTGTTTATATTTCTTTGCTAAAATATTACTATATAATATATAATAACCCTGGTAAAAATAGTTTCTGGATCTGCCACTGGTTGTATAATGAGAAGACTTGACAAGTTGGTTCGAAATAGGATTACAACTTTGAGGAAGAAACCGGGAGGAAAGTATGAGAAAACCATGAAATTGAAGATTATTGGAGTTTTTTTAAAAAATTTGTCTGGAGTTTTTTCTTTTGTGTAAGGAAGCAGATTAAACTCTGTAAGAAGGTTTTTTTTTATTTGAATAAATTTAAAATTCTTTCATAAAATAAATTACGTATATAATTTAAATATTCTGTTAAAGTCTTCACTTGTTCATGCAAAACGATGCTTTTGAATCTGACCCGACGCAGTAAATTATATAATGATACATTTTTTTTTTATAATGATAACATTTAAACTCGCGAGTAAGAATATCAATAAATGTGACAACAAACAACTTTTGAACATGTGATCTTTTCCTGCAATGTGTTCTCTTAATATATATAAATGGAAAATTTATCAAATAAATGTCCTGGAACCAAATCTTATCCCATAACATAATTAATCATTGACCATAATTTAGATTAAACTTCCATATATTAAAAAATATAACATGGTTAACATAATCATGACTCCCCTAACATCATTGCTGTTTTTAGAAATATGTCGATATAGTTATATAGATATACAAAAAAAAATGTGTAGACAAGAAAACGTGTGTATATTAACGGCGTTGTAACACCGACTATTTATTACTAAATTAATTAGTGAAAACAAAAAAGCTATATACTAGTCGAAGATATAGACTCAATTAATGGGGCCAGAAATTAAAGGTTTGAAAACCAAAGGTCCAAAGCCACCATCGAATAAGACTTGACCGTGAGTCCATAACCAAGTTATACGTTTCCGATTTCCCCTTCATATATACAGTATTTCACCTCTCTTCATATTTATACATAGCGCATGAACCCTAGTCTTGGTTTGCAAACCAAATATAAATTCTTGAGCGGTAATATAGAATATTAACAGTATAATGGATTTTCATATTTTCCCGTCATGTCGGTTTATTCTCGTAGCGATTTTCATCTTCCACAGCTCGTGTTATTCTGATGAAGGTACAATTATTATTTCATCCAACAAACCATTCAATTAGTGCATTTTACTAATAGTGAATTGATTCCATTTTTCTTGAAATATTGTTGTTGTTATGAAGCTGGAAACTATAGATTTATGAAAGATGCAACGTTATCCCCAAAGCTATCTCACTTTGACTACATAATCATCGGAGGAGGAACCGCCGGATGTGCACTAGCCGCAACGCTATCCGAAAACGCAACCGTTTTAGTCCTCGAACGCGGCGGGTCCCCTTACGACAACCCAACAGCCACAGACATCGGGAACTTCGCAAACACACTCTTGAACATAACTGATCCGAACTCATGGTCGCAGCTTTTCATCTCCGAAGACGGCGTTTTCAACACACGCGCACGCGTGCTAGGAGGAGGGACAGTGCTAAATGCGGGGTTCTATTCACGTGCGGAAGATGAGTTGGTGGCGGAAGCTGGTTGGAAGAGAGATGAGGTCGAAGCAGCTTATGAGTGGGTGGAGAGGAAATTAGCGTTTGAACCGCCGGTTGAGAGATGGCAAAAGGCGTTTATAAACGGGCTTTTGGAAGCCGGAGTGGTTCCGTACAATGGTTTCACGTATGAACATATCTACGGGACGAAAATAGGCGGTACGATATTTGATCCGGATGGTCATAGACACTCGGCGGCTGATTTGTTGGAATATGCTAATCCGAATACGATTGTTGTCTACTTGCGCGCTTCTGTCCGTAAGATCCTCTTCACCACTAAAGGTATTATTGATTCGTATTAAATGCATGCATGTATGTCAAACTAAAAATAATGCATGTCGTGACTGAAGATTGAGACGGGATGACTCGTGAGGGTTAGGAAGGGGGAGAGAGATGGCGTAGGATACACGTAACTAATCTTTTGTTTTTTATACAACTTGTGTTTGTAGTTGACATGTTCCTTTTAAAAGAAAAATATCTAGTCGGAAAGGAAGAACAAGATATAAAGCAATTTTTTTTTGAACACTTGCTTATTTGTTTAAATTTATAATTTTGTACTGATTAATTAGATATGTTAAGAATGTGTTATTATATTTAATGAGAGCATATATAGTTGAAAATATTGTAAGATGAAAAATGCCAATATTATATTTTTAAGCCATAACTAAAGAATCATGTTTAGTTAATAATCAATAATATAATGTGAATAGTACTTGATTTTCTCTGACGGCTACAACTTCATAAACGCACATTTACAAATTTAATCTCCTATATATTAAAGGAGAAGCATTTTTAAGGCTTTCCTTAAACGATTTTGGTGAGAATGTATGAGAAGGCTCCATTCCACGTGTCACTCTGTGAGCGATTTTAAGAAAAACGGATCATTTAATTCTTTGCTTTCTTTCCTTATTTGCTTCCATGACAAGAAACGTAATCATTTTTTTTTCATGCTCGAACTGTTTCTGTTTACGTTCGTTTTGCATAGCGTTGACGTTAAACGAGAACAAACAACCACAATTATAACTTATAGTTTGAATCCTCATCTCAGCATGTGGATAAAGATCGTACCAAACTCACCACCAGGAACCAAAAACACTTAGAAGCATTTCCTGTCGACGATGGATGGACCCGAGTCATCGTTCTCTCCCTTCGAGTCTTGCCGTGTTCTGTCGCGGGTTCTTCACCCGAGATCGATGAGGCAGTACTTAGCGTAGACGAGGAGGACAAAAGTTAGTGAGAACACACAACTGGCTGGAACTCCAGTTGCGAAGGCTAAACTCGGATGAGGTTGCCGTTTGCAAACAGGGAGAGCTAAGGGATGAGCAGAAACATAGTAGTAACTATGGAAGATTGTAAGAGAGAAGGAAAATATTTGATACATTAACAAAGAAGAAACTCTTATAAGCTTGGCATGGTGACTCCCGAGCCGAGTCTAAGGACAGAGCTACACCTGAACAAGTTGCCTCCTACACCCTTAAGCTCCTCCGCAACAGAATCCCTCCAGCCGTCCCTGGAATCATGGCAAGCTCTATTGGATTTCAAAATGAGTTTCTTTTCTTTTTTAATTTAATGAGGAAAACCTAGATCTTGGTTGCTTGAAGTAAAAGTTAAGTTGGTTGTTTTTTTCTGCAGTTCTTGTCCGGAGGACAGTCTGAATTGGAGGCAACATTGAACCTGAACGTGATGAACCAGGCACCAAACCCGTGGCATGTGTCCTTCTCCTATGCATGTGCTCTACAGAACACTTGTCTGAAAACATGGGGAGGCAGAGCTGAGAACGTGAACGCAGCTCAGACCACTCTCTTGGCTCGAGCCAAGGCCAATTCATTGGCTCAGCTCGGAAAATACACCGGAGAAGGTGAGTCTGAAGAGGCTAATGAGGGTATGTTCGTCAAAGGCTACACCTACTGAAGACAACAATGTTGAAGAGGTCAACGAAGCAAGTGTTTTGACTTACATTTGTTTTTGAGTTTGGTTTGGTTATCATGTCAAAACACTTATATATTTACTCTGCTTAAATTTGCATTAGCAACTCTTTTTAATATATTGATGTTATCTTATCTTGAATCTTTGATCATTTAAACTTGAAAATTATTCTCTAGAAATAGTCCACGATAAAATGATGTGAGATCCCACTTCGCCACCTCTTCTCTTCGTACTATACGTTCACATTAAACTAGACACTCATTTCTTAAAAAAATGTTACCATCGATTGCTTACATAATTGGTTTGATTTGCACAGCTCTAACTCTAACTACATAATGCATCATCAATTATCTTAAACAAAAAGTAAATATAATTTTGAAATCTACATATAGAAAGACATATATGAATAATATTAATGGGTTTCATTCCATTCTTGGCAACAAGTTGTATATATTTTTCCTTATAGGGAGAGTTTGTGAATATATTTCTTTTTCTCGAAAGAATTTTTATAAAAATAAAAAATATATATAGAAGAAACAGGAAATAAATAAATAGTTCAGAATTTCAGGTGTGAGCTCTTTCCTTTAAACTAAGAGATAACGCACAAACAAGGCAACAAGCCTTTCTTCTTTCTTCAACAATAAAAACATGGCTTACACCACCAGACCAGACCCTGCAAAAAAAAAGTGACCTTCCCATCCATGTAGAGAGAGAGAGAGAGAGAGAGAGAGAGAGAGAGAGAGAGAGAGAGAGATTTGGTGTTTAGAGTATACCCAAGGGTTTACAGTTTAGTGTGTAAGATTTACCCAAGGATTTAGGGTATATCCAAGAATTTAGGGTTTAGTGTTTGGATTTTTACCCAAGGGTTTAAGTTTTATCCAAGGGTTTAGGGTATAGTGTTTAGTGTTTATGATTTACTCTTTTGTGACTGTTTTTAAATTGTTAAAAAAATTCATCTTTTGGCAGCTACTAATATTTTTCATTTATTTTAAAAACTTAACATAAATTATTATTATTTTATTTATTATATTTTAAATAATTGTACATTAATTGGCAAACTATATTTAGTTGGTAATTCACCCAAAAAATCATGATAAAATATTAAACTAGGAAACATTCCTATATAGATCAAAATTGTGTTAGTTAAAAGATAATCGATGAATTAAAAGAATGTTTACATTTTTATATTTTTCAAAAAAAAAAAGGTTTACGATGAGAGAGAGAGAGAGAGAGAG
>NC_079515.1:24694047-24755266 GCF_000801105.2 Raphanus sativus | reverse complement strand
GGGCCCAAATATGGCCCGATAGCTGATTGCTGAACGGTGAAGGATGGAAACAGGCCGCGACTGCCCATCACGAATCGGTACCTAAGAAGAGCTAAATTGAAGAGCCGAAGGCTGAAAGCTAAGGTGATCTTAAGGAGGTCACGACGAAGAGGAAGCTCACGTCACAACCAATAAGAAGCGCAGGACCCGGTCAAAGGGAAGCTGTTGCAGATTCCACCTCAAGCGGAGAGGATCTCGGAGACCAGTTGCAAACAACCTAAAGAAGTCCAAAGCTATAAAAAGAGAAGGTCGAAGACTAAGAAGAGGATCCGATCCAACTCATATTTTACTCAACATTCATCAAACATTCTTATTGTAATTCTTGTAATCTTTATATTCATCAAAGATACATCTTTGTAACCATCCCATTTTATTATATCAATACAAATCGAAGTTCATTCATCAAGTTCTTACGGGATTCAGCCCGCGATAATCTTTCCCTAACCTTTCCTAAACATAAAACCTGATCTAAATCTAGGTGTGAGTTTAATCCCTCACAATTGGCGCCGTCTGTGGGAAGAAACAATCGAATCCCTTACTCTAACTCGAGGATGAACCCTACTGATCAGACAACAACCCCGTCTGACCTTAACCTCCCGATTCAGAGCGATGGCTCACCGAATGACGGAGGCTCTAGTCTCGTAATCACAGAGCCTCAACGTGGCGACCACCGATCTGGGCAACAGCTTCCGGTTGATGCTCGAACGAGCCAAACTACAACCGGAGTTACTAACCCGAGGTCATTAGGTGGAAACACCTCCGAGCTCCCGGTTACCGAGAATCCTCAGCAGCAAGCCATTCCGAATCAAACGGAGGCTCAGCTCTCTGAGATCCGCCAGATGATGTTACAATTAGTAGACCGAGCTCAGGAAAGTGAGCGCACGATGCATCAGCTGGCTGTACGTCAACAACGATTCGAAGAGATAACTAGATCTCTAAACGCAACAACCCAACCACCGCAACGTCAAGCTCCGGGGGTCATCTTCCATGATCGATTAACCGATCCCTCATTTCCCCGAGCACGTTTAAACTTTTCCCCTGATAGCACTGCCCCTGAAGGACGCGGATCTGCTTTCCAGACACCTCATACTGGAACAGTTCCCGTATTCAATCCACCTAACGCCAGTGCTATGGGAAGTAACGTAGCGACAACCAGCTCCACACCCGGTCAGGTCTCTGACAGAAGTAATCAGTTTACCTCCTCCGCCACCTGATCCTAGGTCCGGAGCAGGAATATCCTTCCCATCTGGAGGCAGAGCGTCAGCTTCGGTTTATCAAACTAGAAGCTCGGTCCCGAATGAGGACGGTTATCAAAGGATAAACTCCGATAACCCAAGAAATGTCGAGCGACTTAGCCCACTAACCGCATGGGAAGATGAGCCAACTCGATTCCGTCAGGAACCTACTCATCGGGTACCTGCGAACGATCCAAATATCCTTCCGTTTGAAGGACCTGAAGCTATCCGTAGATATATGGAGAGAACTCACGCGGCTCTCCAGAAATTGGGAGCTCAAGTCCATAAAGCTACGAGTTCAGCTCCCGAAATCGATAGCTTAATCGAAGAAACCCGTGGAACTCCATTCACGGACAGAATTGCCAGCTCTCACATAAGAGATACCCGAAAAATCAGAATTCCTGAGTATGATGGGACCTCCGACCCGAAGGCCTACTTGAGAGCTTTTCGATTGGCAATTGTTAAAGCCCATTTCACTCAGGAAGAATGTGAAGCAGGTTACTGTAGAACATTCGCCGAAAATTTGGTCGGAACAGCCCTTGAGTGGTTCTCCGGCCTCGAGCCAGCCTCGATAGACAACTTTGATCAATTAACCAACGCCTTTATGAAGCAATACTCAACCCATATCCGGAAGCAAGCCTCCGAGGCCGACCTTTGGAAGGTCAGTCAAGGAATGGGAGATTCATTACGAGTCTACATTGAGAAATTCAGGGCAATAAGAACTAAGCTATCGAATCCTAACGACCTAGTCGCCATCGAGGCCCTTAGGAGAGGTCTGTTCTATAGATCGAAATTCTGGTCAGAGTTAACACTCAACGCTCCTCCAACTATCGATGACGCTCTTCATAGAGCCACCAAATATATTACTTTGGAGGAGGAGACAGCTGCACTGGATAAACTCCACAAGAAACCACAGAATCATTCGAAAAGTGACTCCTCCGAGACTAAGGGACCTCATAAAAAGGGTAACCCTCGAAGTAATCAAACTCAGGGAGAACATTCCTACGCAATCGAGGAAGACAAGGAAGAGAAACCTGTTGCAGCTGCAAAAAAACTCCCTGGTCAAAAGGCTTCGATAAAGGCAAACATTGCTCTTATCACGATCGCGAAGGACACTCAACCGAAGAATGTTGGGACCTCCAACGCCAGCTGGCAGCTAAATTCGCAGCCGGAGAAATAAAGGGCGTGGACCTTAAAAAGCCGCCACCTTATCAGAAAAGAGGTTCCAGGGACATTTCCCCGAAACGCGAGAGGTCACCTGAGAAGGAAACCGATTCGCCACCTCCAGTTCCCAAAAAAAGAGTCGACATGATTCTTGGGAAATTCCCCCAAGGAAAAAGTTTACAAGTCGAAGCTCTCTTGAGCAAACCCTCCCATCAATCGAACCCCGACTCGAGGGTGGACTGTATCCTTGGAGGATCAGACATATGTCAAGACTCCGTCAATTCCATTAAGAATCACGTGCGGAAGGCTGTGTCTAACACTGGACCTAAGCCTCCTAATCCTGAATCCAACACTAAGATTTCTTTCTGGGAGAGCGAGACCTCAAACCTTGACAGACCTCACGATGATGCGTTGATCGTCACCCTGAACATCGCAGGATACGAGGTTCCCAAGCTCATGATAGACACAGGAAGCTCTGTCGACCTCATTTTCTATAACACCCTAAAAGGGATGGAAATAGACGACTACGAAATTATTGGCCAAAAAGCTAATCTCGTAGGCTTCTCCGGAGAAACAGCTACCTCATTGGGAACAATCAAGCTCCCAGTCATAGCTGGCGGAATAATGAAAATGACCAACTTAGTAGTCATCGATAGACCTTCCCCGTTCCACGCGATTTTGGGAAGACCTTGGATCCACAAAATGAAGGCAGTAGCCTCAACGTACCATCAGTGCGTAAAATTTCCAACACCCGAAGGGATAGCTACCATACACGGTAGCCAGAAGATATCCAGGATCTGCTATTTGGGAGGATTCGAAATCCACAAAAAATCCCCCAATAGCAATTACAGATCCAGGAAGGTCGCGAAATGCAACAAAATATTCGAGGTCCCCCCAGGAACCTAACCGAAAAAGTTTGCATCGACGACTCAAATCCTGAAAGACAGGTGAGCATCGGGTCCGAGCTACCTCTTGAGACAAAAAAGGAGCTCATCGATTTTTTGAAAAGCAATGTCAAAACCTTTGCGTGGTCCACCAACGACATGAAAGGAATAGATCCGAACGTCACCACCCATAAGCTAAAAGTTGACCCTACTTTCAAACCGATCAAACAGAAGCGTCGTAAGCTAGGTCTCGAAAAGGCTCAAGCTGTTAACGACGAAGTTGACCGACTTACGAAAGCTGGGTCCATTCGAGAGGTACATTACCCCGACTGGTTAGCTAACCCAGTAGTGGTAAAGAAGAAAAACGGGAAGTGGAGAATCTGTGTAGATTTCACAGACCTAAACAAAGCTTGCCCTAAAGACAGCTTCCCGTTACCTCACATCGACCGCCTAGTTGAAGCAACAGCTGGCCATCGACTCCTATCCTTCATGGATGCCTTCTCAGGATATAACCAAATCATGATGGATCCTGAGGACCAGGAGAAAACTGCATTCATAACCGAACGAGGAACCTATTGTTATAAGGTTATGCCATTCGGATTAAAGAACGCAGGAGCTACCTATCAAAGGCTAGTAAATAAGATGTTTGCTGGACAACTTGGAAAAACCATGGAGGTCTATATCGACGACATGCTAGTCAAATCCTCAGCCGGGGAAGATCATATCTCCCATTTAAGGAAATGCTTCGATATCCTGAACAAGTACGATATGAAGCTCAATCCCACTAAATGTACTTTCGGGGTACCCTCAGGCGAGTTCCTAGGCTATCTCGTAACCGAAAGAGGCATTGAAGCCAACCCGCAGCAGATAGCAACCTTCCTAGAAATGCCGTCACCTAAGACGACCAGGGAGGTGCAGAGACTGACTGGACGAATCGCGGCGTTGAATCGATTCATATCCAAGTCTACCGATAAATGTCTCCCATTTTACAAGCTTCTAAGAAATAATAAGAAGTTCTTATGGGACGAGAAATGTGAGGAAGCCTTCAAGCAATTGAAAGCTTACCTCTCCGAACCTCCGATCCTATCTAAACCAGTAGTAGGAGAGCCATTGTACCTATATCTCGCTGTATCAACTGCTGCAGTCAGCGGCGTTCTAGTACGAGAGGAACAAAACGAACAAAGACCTGTCTATTACACCAGTAAAAGTTTGATAGATGCCGAAACCAGGTACCCTGCGATGGAAAAACTAGCTCTAGCAGTCGTAACAGCTGCCAGAAAATTGCGACCTTACTTCCAATCGCATTCGATCATTGTAATGACCTCACAACCATTACGAATGATCTTGCACAGCCCCAGCCAGTCAGGGCGATTGGCTAAATGGGCCATAGAACTCAGCGAATATGATATTGAGTATAGACCTCGAGCAGCAGCGAAAGCTCAGGTCCTCGCTGACTTTATCATCGAATTGACATCCGAGCAGTTAGACTCCGAAATGGAATCTCCGAAGTGGAGCCTATACGTCGACGGAGCCTCATCGAAGCAGGGCTCCGGTATCGGTCTAAGGCTAACTTCTTCAGCAGGAGAAACCATCGAGCAGTCATATAGGCTCGGATTCAGCGCCTCAAACAACGAAGCTGAATACGAAGCACTAATCGCAGGGTTGAAGCTCGCCCTAAGCCTCGGAATCCGAGAGCTAAACGCTTATAGTGATTCACAGCTAGTAGCTAGCCAGTTTCACGGAGAATACGAAACGAGGGACGAAAGAATGGGGGCATATCTCGAAGTCGTCCAGAACCTCACTAGGCAGTTCGACAAATTCGAGCTAACAAGAATCCCACGAGGTGAGAACTCCTCAGCAGATGCATTGGCTGCTTTAGCTTCCACATCAGACCCCCTCGTAAAACGAATCATACCCGTAGAAGGAATCGAGAAACCAAGCATCGACATAGCTACTAAAGCTGAAAAAGAGAGCAAACTAAAAGCGCAACCCGAAGGTACCTGCCCTGAAGCGGTAGCTACCCAGGTTTTCACAACATTTTGGTTTCCAAAAACCAGAATATGCAGCGCAAAAAAGCATACCTCCGGGAACATAATCCAAGTCACGGAAGATATTCTTCGAAATTCAGACTCCTTAGAGCCTGATCTCGAGAATACCCCCGGGGGCACCAACTCAGACCCAGTCATCTGCAGAGTTAAAACCAGAAGCCGTACAGCTCTCCAAAATTCATCTGGAGGTATTCCTCGGAATTCAGACTCCCTGGAGCCCAATCCTACCAACACCTCCGGGGGCACCACGACACCAGGTCCCGAACAGGAACCTCCCTCGTCTCTTCATAACAAAGTTGTAGGAAGAGAGGATTGGAGAATTCCAATCACACAATACATCCTGGAGGGAAAGACTCCACCCAATAAATGGGAGGCTCGAAAGCTCAAAGCATTAAGCGCGAGATATTGCGTAACGGAATCTGTCCTCCTCAAACGAAGCATGTCCGGACCTTACCTAAAATGCGTTCATGGCCTCGTTGCTATGAGACTCATGAAGGAAATGCACGACGGTTCCTGCGGGAACCACTCTGGAGGAAGAGCTTTAGCCATCAGAATCAAAAGACAAGGATATTTCTGGCCTACCATTATTGCAGATTGTGAGGCCTATTCCTCTTCATGCGACAAATGCCAGAGGCATGCACCGATTATACACCAACCTGCGGAAAAGCTGTCTAACATATCCGCCCCTTACCCATTTATGAGATGGTCCATGGATATCGTGGGGCCACTAGTACCATCAGGAAGTGGAAAGAAGAAGCTACGCTTCCTCTTAGTCTTAACGGACTACTTCACGAAATGGATAGAGGCCGAAGCTTTCCAGCAGGTGACCAGGTTCGAGGTCGAGCAATTTGTATGGAAAGATATCGTATGTAGACACGGCGTCCCGTACGAAATCGTAACCGATAATGGAGGACAATTCATATCCCACGATTTCAAAATATTTTGTGACAAATGGAATATCCGCCTGACCTTCTCATCACCTCGCCGACCTCAAGGTAACGGACAAGCGGAGGCTGCTAATAAATCAATACTAGCAAACCTCAAGAAACGCCTCGGAACCCAGAAGGAATTCTGGTCAGAGAAGTTACTTGAAGTACTTTGGGCATGTCGAACCACCCCACGAAAAGCTACAGAAGAAACTCCTTTCTCCTTAGCATATGGGATGGAAGCCGTCGTTCCAGCCGAAACCATTGCTGGTAGCCTACGCCGGGAACTTTGTACATCCAATCCTGCAGCTAATGATCAACTCCTAACCGACAGCCTCGATCTAATCGAGGAAAGGCGGGACCGAGCTTTGATTCGCATTCAGAACTATCAGCAAGCAATGGCACGACAGTACAATTCCAAAGTCAGGCACCGACAGTTCGCTGTTGGAGACCTAGTACTTAGGAAAGTTTTCGAAGGAACCAAAGAACCAAATGCTGGGAAGTTAGGGACCAACTGGGAAGGTCCCTACCAGATCATCCACGTGGTACGACCTGGCGTCTACAAACTCCGAAAGGTGCGAACTGGGGTACCTGAAATCAGATCGTGGAATGCCACGAATCTTAAGAGATATTATCATTAGGTACCTAAAATTCTCGAACTACGTTAGGCTTGATCCCTTGACTGGGTACGTAGGCAACTCCGTCATGAGTGCAGCCCCAACCTCATTTCAACACTTCATTCACTACAATAAAAGGGGGCATATGTCTGACTAAATCACATAGCCCACGCAGCAAACGTATGATCGTTATAATACAGCAAGTGTATGATTACTATGATACCATGTATCCAACTATCAATAAAGAAATCATTTTCGATATCTCAATTCTTTAACAAAACAGGTCTCGACGAACCTGAACCTAAGGTCTTAAAATCCTTCAGACAATATCAGGTCTCGACGAACCTGGACCTAAGGTCTTAAAATCCTTACCAAATCTCCAAGGTCTTAAAATCCTTGACAATTCTCCAAGGTCTTAAAATCCTTATAAATCTTCGAGGTCTTAAAATCCTTCAAAGCAATGTCAGGTCTCGACGAACCTGAACCTAAGGTCTTAAAATCCTTCAGACAATATCAGGTCTCGACGAACCTGGACCTAAGGTCTTAAAATCCTTACCAAATCTCCAAGGTCTTAAAATCCTTGTCAATTCTCCAAGATCTTAAAATCCATATAAATCTTCGAGGTCTTGAAATCCTCATCAAATCACAAAGGTCTTAAAATCCTAAGCAAGTCTCAACGGGCCCAAATATGGCCCGATAGCTGATTGCTGAACGGTGAAGGATGGAAACAGGCCGCGACTGACCCATTATGAATTCGGTACCTAAGAAGAGCTAAATTGAAGCCGAAGGCTGAGAGCTAAGGTGATCGTTAAGGAGGTCACGACAAAGAGGAAGCTCACGTCACAACAATAAGAAGCGCAGGACCCGGTCAAAGGGAAGCTGTTGCAGATTCCACCTCAAGCGGAGAGGATCTCGGAGACCAGTTGCAAACAACCTAAAGAAGTCCAAAGCTATAAAAAGAGAAGGTCGAAGACTAAGAAGAGGATCCGATCCAACTCATATTTTCACTCAACATTCACCAAAACATTCTTATGATAAAACTCTTGTAATCTTTATATTCATCGTGAGATACATCTTCTTGTAACCATCCCAATTTCTATTATATCAATACAAATCGAAGTTCATTCATCAAGTTCTTACGGGATTCAGCCCGCGATAATCTTTCCCTAACCTTTCCTAAACATAAAACCTGATCTAAATCTAGGTGTGAGTTTAATCCCTCACAAACAGGACTCTTCACTTAACCTTGTTACACCATTAGAACATTCACCACCTAATCCTTACAGCACCGCTAGGAATATCCACCTAATCTTGTATCGTCGTTAGGGAAGACTTTCGATACCGACCTTGTTCAACTCCTTTGAGATGAGTGTTACTGCTTTGACGCCTTGTGCTTTTACACTTTGATCTTTCAACCTTCAATTTTGGAATCGATGGATCGCAGTTTCCTTGAAGAATTGACAAGTCTCTTTATCTTTCTTCTTTACCGTTATCGCATTGTTCTCCTGGATGCATCCAAACATAGTAATTAATTTTGAATCCCCACATATATAATATAATTAACTACATATCTATGATCGATTTTTACGTTGAGGTGCCTTCTCACACATGGACACATGTACTCTCTATATTTCATAATAGAAAGATGATTCTTAACGTAAATTAATGCTATAAAAACCAAAAGGTCACGATTGATTGAAATTCACGGGGGACGACAGCGAAGAAAAATTCGGCGCCATTTTCTGATACATGCTACGTGATTTGATGTCGTTTTCAATCTCTCACCATATGGTTACAAATTGAAATTAGTGAGAGACTGTGTGTTTTCCAGTGGTCTTCTAGCGTTAGAAGAAGTCGTGTCTGTTCCGGTCGCAACGAGTGCTCGAGTATGTTAGTGTTCAGTATATCATGTTAGTGATCAGTATAGCTGGGATTATAGTTCAATCGGTCAGAGCATTGCCCTGTCAAGGCGGAAGCTATACATGCTACGTGATTTGATGTCGTTTTCAATCTGTCGTTATGGTCGCTATAGTGATTATTTTCATATTCAGGAGTTCTTAGTCGAATGAAAATGTTATTTTTATTTTTATTGCTTGTTTTTGATCTTTTAACTAAGATAATTTATTTATCAAGAGCACGAGTTTGAGCATTTTCCATATATTTTGATCGTACGTTTTTCTACAGGTGTAGCCAATGTTTTGAAGACCGATCTAGACATTGAACTAGGCGATTTACCGGATCACTAGATCAATGGATTGACCGCGAATGAATCACAAGTTAATAAATAAATAAATTTAATTATATAATAATATATTAGTTATGAAAATAAAAATATAAAAACTAAAGTTGATACTTTCTAAATATTTTTAAAACATAAAATAATAGTTTGGATATATATATATATATATATATATTATTTATGTTTAAAGACATTTAGAAAATACTTAACTTTATTTTTTATATTTTTTATTTCTATTTAACATACAAAATATCAAAAATAGTCTAGATTATTCAAAAAAAATTGTAACTAGTTAAGAGTTATAATATATTAAAAAAAAATCATAAATATTTTATGTCTAATGTGAATAATAAATTAAACTTCAAATCCAAAATAAACAAAAGTAAAACATCATTATAATAAATTGTCAATAACAAAATTAAATTAACACCAAATCACATCAACTAATTTTAGCAAAAAAACACTGAAAAACCTTATTTTTAATTGAAAATTTAGAATATAAAACAGAATCTAAAAACATAACTAAAAAGTTTTTAAAAAATACAAAATTTATCTATTGGTTCAACTAGTGGTTCAATATGTATTGGGTTTCAGGTTTTGGTGGATTTTTGCGGACTTTTAAATTTTGGAATTTTTCACAAAACTCAAACTGGATTTATATTGGGTCACCGGATTTACCGGTTCAACCGCGGATCTGAGTCGGGCTTCAAAACACTAGGTGTAGCCTTATGCTTTTGAGCATTTAGGATACATATGTATTATTTTGGTATATGTTTGGCCCAAAAAAGTATTATTCTGGTATATTTTTACAATTTATAAGGTTGAAAACACGTGAGAAAGTATCTGTAATTAAGTGGTTAAATGATTTTTCAAAAAAAAAAAATTAAGTGGTTAAATGTTCACATCTGCGGTTTTCTCCACCGGAATTTAATCCCACTAAGTTGCGTTCTTCGCATGGTAAGGTTGATTATAGATGGGATCATGTCGATCTAATTGGTGACAAAAAAACATTTAGTGCACGTCTGAAAGTAAACTTCTGAGAAATTTAATAATTTTGAAAAAAAAAAAAAAAAAAAAAAAAAAAAAGTCGAGTAAGTGCATATGAGCCGACCCCCGCGTGAAAGAAACGTTTTCAAGGAATCAGTGATCTACTGAGCACTGATAGCAAGCCTTTCAGTATTTCCATTATTTATCTTCTATATCTCCTAATACGTGTTCAAAAAAGTAACAAAAGAAAAATCTGAACAAAAAAGTGAATTTATTGCTATAACAAAATGGAATTCAGCCAAAGGTTCTTCAATTTTAAAGAAAACAAATTGAACAAGGAAGACAATGATAGTGTTTGAAATGGAGAAGAAAAGCAAATAAATCTAAGGTAAAAACTATAGAAAACAAAACAGAAGAATAGTTATAGAGAGGTGTCGGTGCCGACAGATGAACCGGAGGAACCTGTGAGTCTGTGACCCACTGAAAGAGACTCCTTTGCTTCCGAAGGCACGCAACGCTATACTCAACCCCACACCGTGGATATTTATTAATCATAACCTATGTAGTTCCAGTTATAAAAGTTTTAAAACTGAGAAATAAATGAATTTATGCGTCCACCATTCACGTTAACATTTAATTCAAATGCATCCGAAATACTAAAATAATGTAAACAATTTCATGTGTAGTTAACAAATGTAAGGAAGTGTATTTTACAAAAAATATAACCGGAACTGAGTTGATTTTAAAAATAAGGTATTGTGTTTTACACTGATATATCATCGTTTAATGCATTGAGGATTATTTATATATAGTCTTAGCTCTATGCTTGTATTCTAATCAGTAAAGGTTTAGAGTTTCTTGTGATAGAAGAAGAGATGTTGATTGTTGTTCAAGTATCTATTTCCTCTGATTTTCATACTGCAAAACTTAAAAACTGAATCAACAAGTTTATTTATTCATGTGGATCAGGTAAACAAAGGACCGAACTAGATCCTTCCTATACCTTAGTTTGAGTTGTAAAAACGAGTTGACTTAATAAAGAATGGTAAAAGATACACACAGATTTTACAAAGAAACAAAAATAGAAATATCCTCTGCTCTTGCATTGGTATTGTTTGTTCTTCAGGATGTCTCATCTTTCTTTTACAGATTTTGAAGCATCGAGATAATTGAGCCGACATGTCCCTAGTAACAGTTCTGGTAGTTCCTCTACTGTATTTGCCTGCATAATCAGTTTTAAAAAATCGAAAAATTGTCAAATACATATTGTTCCATAACATTAAGTCTTACAATTCAATAACTTTCAACATGATTAGTTTTTGTTTTACCTGTATCAAGAACGCCATTTCTATAACCAGATTGTTTAGATATCCAAGAACAAGATTAGTTACACCTCTTGCAACAGTTGAAGACCCAACATCAATGTCAAGCTGAAAAAAAAAACATCGTGAATTTTTGTTATCAGATAATACATAAGAGTAACTGTTGTTTATGTTTGAACCTCCAAGTAATTCTTTCCACGGGTGTAACGAACTACAAGTGCCTGACCCACCAAGCAAGCCTTCTTGCCAACACTCTGTTTCACTATCCATGAACCTTGGGAGATGTGAGGGATGAGCTTAAACCGCGAATTGCGATAAGCATCATCACCATTCACAAAACTCTGTAACAAAGGATGATCTTCCAATGGAGTTTTCAGCATATAGTACAAAGCTAGACTATACATGGCTGAACCTGGGGCCTGGTTTAAATATACAATTTCATATTAATTAGTGTTTCTTAACTATCAATGATTCATTAAAATGATAGAAGCTTATCTCAAAGTTACCTGCATGTTTACAATGAAGAAAAACTCTGGACCACCTTTTGCAGCGAACTCCTGAACCACACCACCTAGTCGTCCACCGAGATCATCTTCTCGCTTATCAGAACTTATCCAATCTGCTCCAATCATTTGCATCATTGTATCTGTTGCCTTTACCTATTGTTTGAATAGTACCAAGCATCATTATCAATGTGTTTAAGTTTAACACACACATATGCGTATCTAGAAAATTGATTACCTTTTGTTGGTCTTGTAGATAATTTTCTCCACGAATCAAGAATGTGGAGGGATCCGCGGTAGCCCAACTACAAGGCAGTGTAAGATTTGGATCTTTTTGAAGAGTGGCTCCATAGAAGAATGTGGTATTTTCATCCATGCCAGCCTCTTGTAGATCCATATAGCCTTTCTTGTTAATGGCTAGATCTTGAAGTTTCTTGACAAAACCAGCTGGTGATGGTATCTTGAGCTGAAACACACACACACAACTTTAAAGTTACCTTGATCCACAAGCAAGACAAGAAGTGAGAGAGCCATTGTGTTGAGTAGAAAGTTACCTGAGAGTGTCCTTGTGAAAAGGGAGAGTTATCAATTAAGCTATCAAACTCGTTGGGCTCAGGAACATCGAAAAATTCATCAGAAACATCATTTAAGTCCATCAAACTGTTACGTGCCGAAGAAGGTTTCTCCATATCCTCAGCCTTCACAAGCTCTAGGTCAACCCTTTTGGCTGCTACTTTAGTGTTGATTTTAGACACGCAGGATTTAGTATCCATGAACTCCCCTGAGACGAACTCAGAGAAGCCGAGTCCTTGCTTCGCTTTGAACATTTCGCGTAACGCGGCAAGTCTCTCAACCACACGGATGGTTATGTCTCTTGAAGAAGAAGCCCCCGTGTATAAGTTCCAGCTTCTCCAATCAATAGCTACCATATGCTTCACTAGTGATTGTTTCCCTTTGTTTACCGGAGTCACCACGTAACCACCACCTACGTTCCCATGCAAAAATCATTAAAATACAAAGGATTATGAAGTCAAAAGCTAGAGCTGTGAAGAAAGAAACTTTACTTTTGACACAAGCACGAACATATCCCTTCTTTGGCGGGCACTCCTTGTGATAAACAGAGTGGCAAAGTATCACTGTGATATTCAAGGTTGAGAAGGTTATAAACCACAAAATTTAACAGATAGAAATATTATCAAGAATTTATCTAACCATATGTTCCATCTTCTTCTCTTCTCCAGTAGCGCCGCATCAATAAGTCTCTTCGATTCATTCCCCATGGCAACCAATCACTGTATAACAGGACATTGATTATATCTGTGTGTCCATCAAGATGCTCCACCACGCTACCTTTGTAGAAAGAAAAGTCCCATCTACAAGAAAGTCATGTAAACCCTAAGTCAAAAATAGATTAATCTCTAAACCTAGAGAAAATCAAGGTTTCTTGCCACTCAAGGCATGTATAGTGTTTAATAGACCAATGTGGGTTGGTTAACCTCTGAGATCAAAGTGATAGAGCTTACTCTGATCGTAAAGGACCGAAAGACATTAACGTATTGAAAATATCTTCTGAAGTACCATCTATGACTCCAACTGCCATTATTGCAGGGTGATCATCCCATTGCTGCAAGAGGTTTTATTTACAGAAATTATAGTAAAGATTTACAAATGGAGTAAGTAAACAAGTTTACATTACCTTTCCACGGGAATCCGAGTCGTTAGCTTCTTTGAAGAGTCGTAAACCTGAAAACTCAAAAGCTTGGTAAGGCCGTCGGTTTCTTGCATCACAAGTTCCACAAAAGAAAAACTTATCTTTCCCTACCGTTTTGGCATCCAAATATTTTCCATGGAGAAGGAGAAATGACATCAGGTGCTACTGTTGTTTCAACATTCAATGATGAGTAGTTTGTCCAGTCCACTGAATTTTTGCGGCGTGACCTCCTTGAAACATTGAACTTCACAAGTCCTTTCTCAGCATGAGATACAAATTCGCAATCCGGAAATGGAAACTTCTGAAAACATAATTCAAGTGGTATGTGAGTATCAAATCTTATAATGTATAAGAAAATGTAACAAACCTTTTGGGAAGCATCTTGTAATGATCTGATCCATTTGGCTGCTTCTTCAGGACTACTTGCACCCAACTGTCCAATGTTAAAAAAAAAAAGAGAATGAACCTTCCAAAACAAGAAATGTGAGATGTAAAGACAAGCTACTTCCAAACAAACCTTTAACTGATCCAAATGGTTCGTAGTATTGTAAAGCGTGAAGATGAAAAGGACCTGGAACAACACATGAACCAAAAAGAAACAATCTATAAACTGAGTAATATAGGCTGATAAGTATCCAAGAGTTGGCACCTTTCTATGGAAGCTCTCCCTTCCATTGTCGGTAACCCTAATACAACAGTCTAGAGATGCTCTTCTATCGGGTTCCTATACATAAAAATAAGAACATAAAAGTTAGCTGTTTTTATTTATCATCATTGTTCTCATTTTAGCATCCTCCTTAGATATAAACCCTAATTAGTTCTTCATTTCAATTTTTGCAATTGCATCTACTCTGCGTAAATCTCTTTATACTAAAGAATATAACACATAAACAAAATGTCATATCATGAGGAAATGAGAAAGACAAACCTCGTTTTGATCTGATGGTACTGATCTAAAGCTTTTAAGGTTGTTGTCGAGAAGAACAAAATATCGTTTACGGGAAAACTGAAGACCGAACCGGTTGTGTCGGATGGTATAAAGCCAACCTTCCATTCTTCCGTCAGTTTGAGACATTTCGATTTCTCTACAAAACCCTTTTTAAGTTTTATATAAAACGATTTAAATTCATTTTAAAAAAAAAATCATCATGAATATTTGATTTACCAGGTGAAATGCGAGCTTCTTTTCCCCGTAAACAAATGTATATACTAGATGTCACAAAACGTCTTGTATATCAAATGCTTAACTTGAAGCGATTCTCTGATTCAGCAGAAGCGAAACAGAGAATCTTGATTTGTTTTTCTCTCAATCAAGAGAGAAAAACAAACATAAGTTTTGTTCTTTTCTTGACTTTTATTGCTGCTCCCTCTCGTTTTGGTTATAAACTTTATAAAACTTCACTGGTTAGAAATTACTTGCTATTTGTGAGGAGGCTAAAAAAATGACGCTTCTATGTTCGGGGTTCAAAATTCTATAATTGGTGTTTTCTAATATAGTTATGCCATTGTCTACAAGAAGATTCCAAAAGTCTTTAAACCGTACGATGAATGACCTGCCAGTGCCTACAGTGATCAACACATTCCACATACGGGCTGTCGTCAAAAAAAAAAAACAAAACAAAACGGGCTCAAATCCATAAATTACGCCTAACCCATCAATTTGTTTCATACGGCCCTAACATCACAAGAATCTAAAATATTGAGGTAGAAAGAATCAGTTTTACCTCAAGATCATCTGTTGAAACTGGAAATGGGTTTGAGAAAGTGAAGATCAACGTGCCTGTTAGTTTATGCGGTGAGCCACAAAGCAAGGACCTTGAGATCTTTGAACTTTCTTCTCAGAAGCAGTCTTATACTCACAGCAGGAGTGAGTCAGTTTGCAGTGTTGTCTCTTCTGTTGATTATGTTCCTTCCTTGACAAGTGAGACACAAAGTTTACCAGTGAACCACCAAAGCTACAGTGAGATGTCTCATGAAAGTGAGTGCTCTGTAACAACAATGATGACTTCACATACCATAAAGTTGGTAGAGGATCTCAAAAACGGATCTAAAAAAGAGAAGACTGCTGCTGCAGCTGAGATACGCCATCTCACCATTAACAGCGTTGAGAATCGTGTTCACATTGGGCGTTGCGGTGCTATCACTCCACTGCTGTCACTTCTATACTCGGAAGAGAAGCTAACACAAGAACAAGCAGTCACAGCTCTCCTGAATCTTTCTATTAGTGAAGTAAACAAAGCCATGATCTTGGAAGCTGAAGCTATAGAACCGCTTGTTCACGTTTTGAACACAGAGCCAAGGAGAATGCAGCAGCTACATTGTTCAGTCTGTCTGTTCTGCAAGTCAACAGGAAGAGAATAGGGCAGTCTAACGCGGCGATACAGGGTCTTGTGAGTCTTCTTGGAAAGGGAACGTTTAGAGGAAAGAAAGATGCTGCTTCTACTTTGTTTGATCTCTCTATAACTCATGAGAACAAGACTCATATTGTGCAAGCTAAGGCGGTTAAGCATCTTGTGGAGATGTTAGATCCGGATTTGGAGATGATTGATAAAGCAGTTGCTCTTCTTGCAAATCTTTCTGGAGTTGGAGAAAGGCGTCAAGTGATTGTGAGGGAAGGTGGGGTGCTGTTGCTTGTTGAGACGGCTGATACAGTGTCTCAGAGAGGGAAAGAGAATGCAGCTTCAGTGCTGCTTCAGTTGTGTCTGAACAGTCCTAAGTTTTGCACTTTGGTCTTGCAAGAAGGTGTATACCTCCGCTTGTTGCCTTGTCTCAGTCTGGTACACAGAGAGCAAAAGAGAAGGTAAAAGACTATATATAACAAAACCAAGTCTAGTTTCTTGTTGTGGTTAGATATCTGAATAGTGTTGTTCTTTGCAGGCACATCAACTACTCAGCCACTTCAGGAACCAGCGAGATGCAAGGATGAAGAAAGGTAGATCATGATCATCAAGAAACGGAGCTGCATTGTTCCCTTTGGGAGATTTATTTTGTTAAGCTAGTAGAACCTTTTTTCTCTCTTTCTTTTTGCCAGGAAGATAGCTGGAGAATAGTGTATTCTCTTCTCTTTCCTGCTTGTATTGGGTTCTTGTTATGTGTGTGTGTGTATGTTAATGCTGGTGTGTAGTAGTTACATATGAGTGCAACTTGTGAGATTCTGAGTATATAGGGAATCAAGTTTTTACTACAATCACACATTTGCATAGATTTCGTCCAATATTTTGCTTACATTTGCTTGTTTCTTTACTGACAAAAACTAGAGAGTCCTCTCAATGTGTAAGCTTCCCAGTTTCACTATTAGTATATAAGCACTGGATTGATGTCAATATTGGTTCTTAACCTTGGCTTTGGTTGTGAAGCAAAAGAGACCAAGGGCTGAATCAGTCTATGATGTGCTTAACTAACCAGTAACATGGCCTTTGACCGACGCAGATCTAAGCCATTAGAACACAGGGTCCAAACTCATGGCAGTGCATCACCAGCCGAACCGAACTGAATTTTTTGGTTTTTCGGTTTCCAGTTTTGAGTTTGGTTTAGTTCGGAAAGCTTTTGAAAATATTTTAGTTTTCAGTTCGGCTTATAAAACAGAAAACCGAAATTATCCGAAATTAACTGAGATACTCAGACCAAATTAACCAAACAACTTAAAAATAACTGAAGTTTTTTGAAAATTATACCAAAATCTAACTGAAAAATCAGTTATTTTCGGAAATAAAGTTTGAAACCAAAACCGAAACAAACCGCTTTTGTTTTTAGTTTACTTCGGTAAGATTGTGATTGAACCGAGATACCTGAAAATATCCGACCCGAATAAACGGAATCCGCAGACTAATTATAACATTATGAGTATTTGGGCCGATGTATCAAGAAAGAGGCCAAACAGGTGGTGAATAGAGACATAAGAAGGGTGTAGTGATCACGTTAAGACTTACCTGTCCACCAATCTGTCACTCTTTATTTTACACCATTTCTTTATTGTTATTTATTCTTCTTCTTATATAATTCAAGTCACTCTCCTTCTCTCTCGCTTTCTCTCTCTCTTTCTCTTTCTCTCTCTCAGAACTTACACACGATCCAATGACGACGAGCAACAACGTGAGCGGATGTTTTGGAGACACGAAGCTGACCAAAGTGTTTGTAGGAGGATTGGCTTGGGACACTAACAAAGAAGCAATGCATGATCATTTCATCAAGTACGGTGATATCTTGGAGGCAGTCATCATCTCCGACAAACTCACTCGCCGTTCCAAAGGCTACGGCTTTGTATGTTCCTCTTCTTGATTTATCTCACTTTAGTTTCTCTTCTTCTTAAATTCTTGTTTTGGTGAAGGTGACTTTCAAAGATGCTGAAGCCGCGAAGAAGGCTTGTGAAGACTCGACTCCTATCATCAATGGCCGCCGTGCCAACTGCAATCTTGCCTCCCTCGGTGGCCGCCTTCGTAGATCTCCCACCGTGGCCTCTCCTCGACAAGGTTTGTTCTCATCTAAATTTTATTATATAAAACTTTCTTTGTTTAATTATAACCTGAGGATCACATGCCAAAATTCAAACAAAGCCTTAATAACATGTAGAAGAGTTGCCATGTAACTTTTACAAAAAAAAAAAAAAAAAAAAAGAGTTGCCATGTAAGACATCTAGACTGATCAATGATTGTAGTGTAAGTATATAACTTAATTATATAAACGTAAATACATTGGTTATAACGTCATATAGGAAATTTTCTAAGCGGGTAATCGTTAAGGGCATATAGTACCGTGCATGTGTTGATCTAATGCTTGTCATTTGCAATTTGGCAATCAAAAAAAAATTGGCAGAAAATATGATTTTCAAGTACTATTTAGGTATACTCCCTATACTTATAGTATATCACAATGGTCAAAAGTACTAAAGAGGAAAGTTTTGATCTAGGCAGGCTTGTTCATTCAAACTCAGCAAGGTTAGAAACATTCCAAGGATTGAGTATTGATGTGAATGGAATCGAAACATCACTAACTGATATATGCATTACCATTTGAACTTTTTAGGAACCATCTAGTTTTTCATAGTTGATCTTAACATTATTGTTAATATATGATGTTTTGAGATGTGAAGGATCTAAGCACGTGGGTAGGCCCACGTCTGGACATGTAGGTAATAATCAAGCTCAATGGTACTACCCTGCGGGATTCACGCACCAGCAACATCAACTTCAACAGCAAAACCATCATCAGACCGTTCCTTTCTATGGGTAAACTAGCTATTCTAATAAGTTCTACCGTCTAAACTTCTTCCAAATGTACTTGTGTTTGATTTTGTTTTGTAACACTTTTTTGAAACACATACTTGTATGTTGATTAGCTCACTTTTGGTATTAAATAAAAGGTACCCTCCCTCCTATGTCGTCCCGAACATGACCTTCAATCAAGTAAGTCTTGTGAAAGAAAATAGTCTTGTGGTTTCTAATCAAAAACTAGTATATGCTTGAACTATGATTTTCCATACACTTATAACTTTCTGTGTGTATGATGTTTCTTAATGAACAGAAAGTTGGATACGTTGGAGGTGCCTATATGAACGGGTACTATGCACATCCGCAACCACAATCGCTACCGCTACCGCTACCGCTGCCACAGCCACAATATTACCACCACCATCACATGTATAGTGGAGGACGAGTAATGGTTGGGGCAAGCCCGATGATGCCTCTCTACACTGTCTACCCTAATCATCAATCTCACGCCATCGGTTTTCCTCAACCCCCTTATATGAAACCCATATCAGGTATTGTTCGTCACTTTATTCTAACCATATATTTGGATAAGTATAAGTATTATTTTATTAAAACCCGCAACAATGTCTTGTTGGAAAAAGGTATTGTAGATTTAGAATGTGTCATAGTACGTAAATAGCGGTTCAATTATTATCCATCGTCATTTGTAATTTTCCATCCATCTTTTAGTATATTTGCACAAAATGGATCAGATGAGACATACACACACATGCATACACAATTTTTTTTCTTTTTCTGCTAAATACACGCATACACAAGTCACGTTATTTGATATGTCAGCCGTGGCCTCATGTGCCCATGATGTGGTATCACATGGATCAACCATCCTCAGCTAGCTAGGCTCTGCTTTTTCACGTGGTGCCTTGATGTAGCACGTGTGTCTGTAATAATTTAGCTGGATCCTGTTTCTTATGAGTTCATAAATAACAAAAGGCCTCTTACATGCAAGATCTTCGTGTGTCGGAAAATATATCAAACTGACATTATAAATATCTACTTTTGACTGTTGGATAGGTACAGTTGGAGGAGGAGGAGATAGCATAATAAAGAAGGCCATAAGTTGATGGGCTACACAACAAGTTGTTGACCATACGATTCAGCTCAAGATTATTCATTTTCTCCAACTCATAATGTTTAATTTTTACTATAGACAAATCATTGTTGAATTAATTCCTTTACATTTCATAATCTATTCATTAAAGCTATCTACTAGAGTTTCTTTTAAAATAATTAAGGTCACTCTAAACGTCTACTTATATTAATTGGGTTTAGCTTAGTACCGTCCCTTTTGTCTTTTCGGTCTGGGCATTTAGTCCTCCGGTCGGGTGCGAACCGGTTCCTCTTGGATCCGAGTCCTTTGAGTCCTATAGATTTAGACCCAATGAATATTTATAGATTTTTCCGGTTTGGTTTAGATCAATTCTTCTCGGATCCAGATTGGTTCGGTCGTATAACTAAAATACATATAAAATATTTGTAATTTTTGGGTGTTTTCGGATCCGGATCTGAATCGGATATTAAAAACCACGAAATATCCAAACTCCATCAAATTTACTCAAACTATATAATATATATCTAAAATTTTATAAAATAACTTAAAATAAACATTTTTAAATTCTAAATTTTACATTTAAAACTTTATATTACTTGAAAATGCTAAAAAATGTTTAAAAAATATTTTAACTAAATCATAAAATAAGATATAGAAAATAGGACATAAAAATTCTAGTTTTAGATTTTCATATTTTTAAGTCGAATATGAATCTGTTTTTATCGGATCCTAGTTTATTGGGATCGGTTCTATTTGGGTTCTAGTCTATTCGAATCTCTCGGTTTTGGTTCCTTCGAGTAAAAGAGTTTTAGATCCATTAATATTTTTGTAAACTTTTGGTTTGGTTTTGGATTAGATATTTTTGGATCGGTTCTGGTTTGGATTTATGGGTAAGGGTAAAATGTCCGGGTCCTTTTCTTCGCATTGAGTTCATTTAAGATATCTAATAGTGTG
Source organism: Raphanus sativus (assembly GCF_000801105.2). Classification (NCBI taxonomy): domain Eukaryota; kingdom Viridiplantae; phylum Streptophyta; class Magnoliopsida; order Brassicales; family Brassicaceae; genus Raphanus; species Raphanus sativus. The sequence goes on along the minus strand of NC_079515.1, from coordinate 24,734,319 downwards.
TTACAACCAAGTGCATACTATTCGAACTGGAGAAAACTAAGCGAAGTGCAGAAAACATGAACGTTGTATCTGAATTTGCTGCTGGCTTTTCTTATATATTTCCAGAACTCAAAAGCTATAAAAGAGGTAGACCATCCAATTCAAATGCAGGAGGAACCGAAGCGTTTGAGTTAGAGAAACTGGACTACAGGGTGATCCGTAATGCTCGAATGCTTACATAATATAGCCCACTGGGTTGAAGGTTAAAGTGCTCAAAGTGATGAGAGCATGTCTTTGAATGTTGTATTTCTTCTAAGAAATTCGACGATCTGAGTCTGCACTCAAACAGTGGTTGATTTTGTGTTTCAGGTGACAATAATGGGCAAGCCTGAGGCATCACAAGAGAAGTAAACGATGAAGTGGTTCAAATGGAATCTGGAGGTTCTTGTTTGTTGTGTGTTTATTACCTTCTAGGTAGCGAGGTTTAGTCTGTAATATGTAAATTCTAGAGACCAGAGTTCTTAGTTATGTATGTGTGATTGTACTGGCTCAATTTTTTTCTTTTCTTGTTCTTAATGTTGATAACATTTGATTTGTTGTTATTAAAATCACAAGTGAGATTAGGTCAGGGCATAATAACCGAACCCGATCACCCGAACCGAACCCAGTCCGATAAAACCGGTTCGGGTCGGGTTCGGATCTTGAAAAATACCCAAATGGTCGCTTAATTTTGGTATAATTGGTTTCGGGTCGGGTCGGTTATATACCATGCACCCGATCGGGTTAATGGGTTATCCGATTAAATGATGCCCTAACACTAAGATATCTATCTTTCTTCCCCTTTTCGATTTCGGCTGCTCTGCTCCTCGAGATATTCTGAAGAATATCTCACCATTAACTACCGAAAGATCTTGATTCACCTAAATCCCATTAACCTTTCCTAATCATGATCCTCTCCGATTTCTATTCGGTTCTACCATATCGAAAATTCGAAAAACTAAAATCTATCCCTTATAAAAGAAATGTCAATTGCTCGAAATGGAGATACAAAATCACCGAAATTTCTTACCTCAACTGTCAAGAAATCACACAGAGGTGATAATACTCATCTTCCTTGTTCTATTGTTCTCGATTAATGGGTCTTTAGTTTTGGGTTTGTCTTTCGGGGTTGTCGGGTTTGTCGGGTTTGTCTCGTTCCAGTTCAGTTTGTCGTTTTCTTTTGTCGATAGAATGGTGTCTTAAGTCAAGGGCGTGTTGAAGTTTCAAGGGGTTGTCGGGTTCTTCTTACATTTCAGTTTCAAATTTTGTTGGGTTTGAAACATGTTGAACTGCTAGTGTGGTTCTGAAGTGTTGGTTATAGGGTTTGTCAATAACAGTTGGTTGATGTTATCTTGTGTTTGCTCTTGTAGGTGTTTAAGTTGATGAACTGTTAGTTATCAATTCCCATTTTAGTATTCTTTTAAGACCGTATTAAAATATTGTACTACTCTCTAGAGCATTTGTTTTGTTGTATCCGTTTGTTGAATCATTTTTGTAGATGTTTTGTTTGCAAGCTGATTCTTTGAATTTGTCATTTGCAGATAGATTCATCATCGTCCAAGATCCCACAAGACAATGGAGCTGAGTCATCTGACAAAGGAACTGAGGTTGGGTATGAAGATAGGCGTGGGAAGAGGAAGGAAACAGAGACCCCATGTGAAGAAACCTCTCAGGCGAAGAAGTTTAAAAAGGTTGTTGTGCCAAGGTCTGATGTTTGGAACCATTACACAAGAACAAAGCAGAGCCGTGACAGGTGCATTTGCCACTACTGCCAAAAGGTTTTTTCTTGTGCAACCAAATCAGGCACTTCCAATCTCCAGAAGCACCTGGTCATCTGCAAAGAGTACCAGGCACACTTAATCAGCAAAGGAAAGACTCAAACTGCCATCGATGATGAAGGGGGTTTGAAGCCATCAAAGGTACCTGAGAAAGTTGTCAGAGAAGCTACGAATGAGCTAATGGTGTTAGCTGAGTTGCCTCTGTCTTTCGTAGACAGTACAGGATGGAAGTATTTCTGCAATAAGGTAAAACATTTAATTGTACATTATTTCTCTGTTTTATGAAACTAATTTTTTTTTTATATTTTCTTGAAGGTCAATCTTTACAAACCTCACTCAAGGCAAACTGCCACTAGAGACATTGTGGAGATGTTCCTGAAGAAGAAAGATGCATTGAAGAAATGGTTGTACACAAACCAACAAAGAGTCTCTCTCACTACTGATATTTGGGTGTCTCAAGTGACAGGTAAGGTTCTTTCTGTTCTGAAAAGTGAAAACAATCTCGTTTTTTATTTATACTAATGTCATTGTTTTTTTTTTCTTTTTGCAGGTGCAAGTTACATGGTTGTAACTGCACATTTTGTTGACCCGACTTGGCTGCTGAAGAAGATCATCCTTGGTTTCAAATTGGTCATGGATCATAAAGGTCAGACCATTTCCCAAGTTCTTTTAGAGTGCTTAGCAGATTGGGGAATTGAGAAATTGTTTTGCATTACGGTAGACAATGCCACTGCAAACACCTCTGCTCTTAGGCGTTTCCATAGTCAGTTTAGGTCAGTCGCGCCTGATGCTTTGGTCTTAGATGGTAACTTTCTTCACATGAGGTGTTGTGCACACATTATTAACATGATAGCTAGGGAGGGTCTAGGTGATTTAGGCAAACATGTGTTGGCAATCCGCAATGCAGTCCAGTATGTTCGATCTTCCACCAACAGGTTGAACGCCTTTGACCAAAGGGTTACTAGTGGAAAGATGACACGAGGAAGTCTCCCGATGGATGTTAAGACTCGGTGGAATTCAACATTTCTCATGTTATCAAGAGCCTTGCAGTGTAGAGTGGCGTTTGATAGGATGGAAGCAGAGGATAGACTCTACAATGATTACTTCTTAGAAGTAGAAAATGGTGTTAAGAGGTGTGGACCGCCTGGTCTTACCGACTGGAATGTTGTGGAGAAGCTTAGGAGGTTCCTGGTCATCTTTTATAATAGCACTTTAGTTGTCTCAGCTTCCTCAAAGGTGAACTCCTACAAGTGCTATGGTGAGATTGTGACCATTGAGAGGAATCTCAATGCATTGGCTTGCAACTTAGACCCGGATTTGAAGTTGAAAGCTGAAGACATGCTGGAGAAGTTCTTGAAATATTGGGATGGTATGAAGAATGTGAACAAGATGTTGATTCTTGCAGCAGTGATCGATCCCAGGAAGAAGATGACTTACCCAAGCTTCTGTTTTGAGAAACTGTATGGAAAAGACAGTACATAAGCCAAAGAAATGAGCGACTCTGTGCTTGATCTCCTTACAAGCATGTTTAACGAGTATGCTAGCCGGTTCAAAGGGGCTAGTACTGAATCATCTCAGGGGAAGCAGCCTGAATCTCAGGGTGTTCGAGAGAGTCAAGATCATTTGGACAGGCTAAAGTTGGTTGTTGAAGACTTTGGGTATTTGAGAATGGATTTTGAGTACAAGAATCTTGTTGCTGATTCAGGAAATGAGCCAAGGGATGAGCTGGACATGTATTTAAAGGAACCTGTGGAGAATCAGAAGCTTATGATGGGATTCGAGTTTGACATATTCGGTTGGTGGAAGGTCCACAAAATCAAATTTCTTGTGCTGGCAGAGATGGCAAGGGACTTACTTGCAATGCATGTATCAAATCTTTGTGCTTCTGTTGTTAGTGAAAATAATATATATGTATTAAAGTGCTTCGCTGACTTGAGTTTACTTGTGATGTAGGTTTCATCAGTGGCTTCAGAAAAGTGCTTTTAGCACAAGTGGCAGAATCTTGGAACCATATAGGAGCTGTTTAACCCATTACTTGATTGAGGTTCTGATGTGCAGTGAGCAGTGGCTGAAAGCTGATATTAAGCTCTCTGAAAAAGTCCAAACGAATGAAGAACTTTTAGCTGAAGTTGAGCAGCTAGACAAGCTTGAGAAAGGTATGTTTATTTATCTTAATTTCTCTTAACATTTCATCTGTGGTTAGTGCACTTATTTTTGTTTTCATGCTCGTTTCAGAGTTTGGGAGTATGACAATTGAAGACTGAAGATTGTTTTGGAATTGAAGTCTTTTTGTTTTTGTTTTGGTGTTTGCTTTGCTTTTTATTTCAACATTGATCTCATTAGAGATGTACTCTGTTTCGAGTGTTGCTTTTAAGGTTTATTAAGAACAAGTTTGCTTTCTTTTGAAGTTTAATAAAGTTCTTTTGAGTTTTAGAAGTATGTTTCAGTTTATGTTCACTTATGTTGAACTTCAAAATATGTCTTGTTTCAGGTTTATGTTTATTATATCCATGTTGACTTAGTGTTGTCTTTGTGTTTTATTTAGCTTTTCGGGTATTATTAAGTACTTCGGGTAATATTAGTTGATTGGATAACCGAAACCCGGTTTAGAACCGAAACCCGAAAATTAAATGGGTTTAACCGGGTTTAGGATGTGCTATAGAATCCGACCCGAACCCGACAAAACCTGAACCGAGACCGAACCGAACTTTTATAATACCCGAATAGGACTGATTTTTGTAAATCCAAAAAACCGAAACCCGATTAGAACCGACCCGAACCCGAATGGTCACCCGATTGCCCAGCCCTAAGTGAGATGTCAGGAGCGTGTTGTTCAAGTGACTTTGGAGCATCAAATCTGGTCCGCACAGGGGGGTTCAATCCGGTTCAACCAAGCCGAATTCAAATTTGCTTTGAACAAAGAGGGGTTGAAAACCGGATTTTGATACATGGATTTGATTTCATATCTATTTCGTTTAGCTAAACCTGACTTTTCTCTATTTTTTTTTTCAAAAATCAACGACAGATCAATCCAAAGTTTTATCTACAAACATGAACCAGAACCAGAACCAAAACATTAACGTCATAAAAACCAAACGTAATGTATCTCAATTCGGACCGTTCGTCTCTGTCTCAGAGACTAGAGTCAACGTTAACGGCGTTAAGCTTAACTGTTACAAATACATTTTACAGGAACAGGAGGGAACTCCCCCCCCCCCCCCCAAAAGAAAAAGAAACTGAGAAAATTATTTGAAAAAGGGTTCCAATTTCACGCCCCTTCCTCTTCCCTCCCCCCAGTGCTTCTTTAAGTGTGTGTGAGAGAGAGAGAGAGAGAAGGAGATTTACACCAGGACGAGCTCATCGATATTGCTACGCCGCTGAACTTCGCTAAGACATTATTGATCCCATCGAGCGTGGTGAGTATGTTTCCCAATTCTATCTCCGATTCATGTTCGCAATCGAAATCTTCAAACAGTTGCTAGGGTTTATAATGATTCTATTACTTTAGGGTTTAGCCGGATTGGTTTTCTACTGTTCTAGTTAATCCACTGATAATAGTTTTTTTTCTGTGTGAAAGAAGTTTTGAGTAGGTAAAAGAAGATCAAAACAAACAAACAAACATCATCTTTCTGGTTCTGGAAATGGCGAAAGTAGTAGCTCCTGGTGCTTTTGGTAGTAGCTCTCTTGGAGGCTCCAAAGCTAAGAGAAAGACTCCCGCCGAACTAAGAGTTAGTTTCTTTCTTTGCTTTCTCGAGTTTGCAAGTTTGTTCATTTCTGAATTCTAATAATCTCCTTTACACAGGGAGAACAACTGAAGCGGACTAGTTTTGTAGACCAAGCTAGAGAGTCTTTTGATGCATTGCGCCCTTGCAAAAGGTGTACCGCCTTTAAGTTAGTCAACTTATTTTTTTTTCTTTCTTTTTTTACCCTCTTACTTGTGAGATTCTCTTGGCTGGCTGTATCTAGTATTGAGAGGGAATATGGGTTTAAGAAACAAGAACATTTGAAGAACCCAAAGTACATTGACATGCGTATGGATGAAGTCTATCCTGTCAAAAAGGCTCGGCCTTTGATTCAATCTGGCAAAGATCACTCTAAGGTTCTTTTTCTAGGAACCTTGATTACTTTAGTTTTGTTTGAAAGACTAATCTTTTCGTTTTTTGTTTTTATTAATTATTTTGTCTTTTACCACAGGAAAATGGCGGGAAAGAGCAATCCAGCAACCTATTCAATGTTTCCTTACTCTCCAATGTTGCTGCCACCAATAGACAACAACTGAACCGGTAAAATTGCCTCAGTAATTTCTCACTGGACTGGAGTTGTCTGACTTACTCTGTTTTAACTTTATGATCATGCGTCAATGTCTTAGCAGTGAGGACAATACTGCTTCTACTGAAGTTTCTAATGATACTAACACCGAAGCTCGTCAAACAAATGAGAGATGCAGCCAGAGCATGTTTCGCAGTGTCACAGAACTTTCAACAAGGGGTGAGGAGTTATCCTACTTACCAGATATTGATATGGTATGTTTCGCTTGATAGTCTTTGATCATTTACGATTGCTAGTAAGATACTTTGGTCTTAGTAAAACTGATGTCGTCTTTCAACAGACCAAAGCACTGAAAGGACTTGCCACTTGTGCACCATTGCCCGTTCATCCTGATGACATAAGTGGGAAATCTGATACTGCTTCATTATGTAGAAAATTTGTATCTGAATTTCACATTCCTGGGCGAGAGATTCCTCTGGACCTTTCCATGAAGACATACGTTCGACTTGTTTCCTCTTCCCCATTAAATTGGTGTTATTTCTAATACTAAGTACATGAAATACTGTTTGTTCTGCCTCTGAAGTTTGAGTCAGTTTATTATTTTTCATTTTAATGCTGTTTTAGGTTCCATAGGTCAATCATGGGTAGCACCTACAATGGTATGCCACAGCTAAACTCGCTGCCATGTAATGTCGTAAATCAAGATAACAGTAGTGGTTCTGGATCAGCTGTGGTTTCCCAAGTGTTGAATTCCATGTCCCTACATTCATGGGTTTATCCTCAGTCCACCTTGCCACCTTTTATCATTTCAGCATTGATAACATCTGGACCAGACAGAGGTTTGTTAGCGAGATTTCAAGAGCTATCTATGCCTTTCTTATCAGTCATTTTAAAGAGAAATTCATTTGTTGTTTAGGTGAAGATGATTTCCTACAAAAGAGACGATTGGCATGGGAAGATGCTTTTCGAAGTCTATATTTTATGTTTCGGAAGAACATCTGCCAAATATTTTATGGTAATCTCATCGCATACTGTAAATGATACATATGTCACACTCTTGAAATGAAACTAAATTTGGTTGTGCATTATTCGTATTGTAGTTTGTACTTCACAGTTTGTGGCAATGTTCACCGGAAGCTGTGAGTCAGGGGGTGTCAAACGTTCATGCAATGCCTATATCACTCAGTCAACTAGAAGATTGAGAGCCATGCTTAAAGAGCTTGTAAGACATGCTCACTGTGTATTGTTTATTCTTTTGCTTTGTTATGTTTTCTGCTAGTTGTTTTGAGCTTTACTTTCTTTTTAGACTTTCAAACCAGGCTGCAGCATCCTTATCTGTTATATACTTTCTGTTTAAATATAGTATGCTTTATCAATAATTGACACATTAAGAGAGAAGTGTTTGATTATCCGTTGTCTTTATTATTCTATTATGCAAACCTTGTGGTGGTCATTAGTAATTTACTAATACGATCTGAATATGTTATTGACAGGACATATGCTACACTATGCCTCTTTGCAAAACTAAAATGGATGAGACCACAGTTGAAGATCTTGCTGAACTTTCAGAGATAGAGAATCATAACCTTGGCCAGGTTTGTGCACCTTCACTTACCTGTTTAGGAAATATACGATATTTTCTGTCTGGGTGAATAGTCCACTGCTATGAGTGAAGCACAGCCATTATAAATGGGAGAGAGTAATAGCGTATCATTCTGACTCCTCCCGGTAATGCATGCACAGGCTCGTCGTTTGCGCTCCGTCTCAAACGTAGATAATACTCCAGAATCCTTCTTGGCCTTTGAAGGTAACGAGAGCGTACATGGAGTGTACGATCTTCTGTTAAATTATAGGTGCGTATGGACATTTAAAAAAAGAAAAGAAAATAAGTTACATATGGGCACACATCTAAATCATATAAAACAAATTCACTTGATGTGTTTCTCAATCATGCTTTAGGTCGTCTTTGGGATTTCTATTCACCGCAGACGTTCCTGTATTATATTCTCCTGTGCCATTTCAGAACGCTGCAGTGTCTTCTCCTGAGGTGACATTTGCGCTTTTGCTCTCTAATCTGTGAGTTCTTTTGACATTTTAAAAATACTTGTTCGTTCTATCTCCAGATCAAGTGCATGGAGATGGTAAAAACAGATCATACAAGTTGCTGCGTGGTCGAGGTGAAGGGTGAATATCTTCCGCCATGGATTATCAGCAATATTTGTGCAAACGTGGGTGCTAATGGACAAAACTTTGAAGCCAGGTTCGTTGATGCAGGATGATTGCTTCTCTTCTTTTTGGAACCAAAAAGTTTTTGCTAACATTTTTTTTAAATTGAATTCAGCTTTTTGACCGAGCCAACCTCGGTTAGCTTAAACACGGGTCTACCACGAATCTCTGGGAGAACCGAGCCAGAGACTTCAGCCACCGAAGGCACAGGAGAAAGAGAAACAAAGGATGATAATACGTCTGGCATTCACGGGGCCGTGATCTGCCCTCAGCTTCGATCAGGCTATCTAAAGAGCTTGAAGTATTGCAACAACTTGAACACTGTTTCTGTTTCGCTCTCTCCCTCGTGATCTGTATTTGCTTTGGATCCTCTCTTTTAGGTTTCATGCTTCTATAAATTATGACCTCCAAAGCCAACTAATCAACGTAATGTTTATTTTTGTGCAATTTGGCTGGACAAATTCTGAAACATATAAGAATTAACAAGCTATTTTGGTTTTGATTCCTGACTTTATTCATGCATGACAGAGTGACTTTTGTGTTATTGTCTTTGCCTTGAAGAGGTGTACAATCCAAAAACAAAAGATGAAAAGAATGAACTTTGGATTGTTATATTTTCATCAAGAATCTGAACCATCCATACAATAAAGAGAGATGCACATTCAATTTGGACTACCTATTATTGCACAAGAGAGAAAAAAAGAATGGGATTATCTTAAGACATGTGAACTTGTTAAACAACTCCATCTCCTACTTCGAGATCCCTCCCCTAGCATCATAAGCATCCCCATATTATTTGCTGACATATCATAGACATACCTGCACATTTTTTTGTAAACGGATTAATCAGAAAGCAAAGCACTGGTGGTACCAGTGAAACCAAAAAGCAAATCTACATACTTGTTTCGCTTGGCTTTCCTTCTCCAAGAAACGAAAGACACCATCCACTGAACACACAAGAATTAAGAGAAGAGAGATCAATTTTGAGGCTTTACACATAGTTTCAGAAAGCTTATAGATTATGATTGTTTTACCTTGAAGGCCATTACTACAGAGAGTGCTTTGAAATATGGCATTTTGCTAACCGGGTTTCGCCTGCTCGTTGCGACAGTTTCCTTTGATAGACGCTGTGCGTATTCTTTCAGCAACACCAACTGAGCCTTGTCTGTCCGCATAGACACAATGATCTGTCTCAACGATTCCCTATCAGCCTCAAGTGCTTGAAGCTTTGTGTAAAGCTTCTCAATCCCTGCCTCATTAACTCCTTGCTGAGTCTTTCCAAACGGTTCTTGGTTCCTCGGAGAATCCCAATGATCACCGTTTAACTTTCCCTTACTCAACCTACTAGGCTCGTCCACAATCTTGATCGAGTCAATAGTATAAACTCTGTCACTGCTAGCAGACATAGGAGAGTCTGCAGAAAACTCTGTCCCCTTTATCTCCTTTGCAGTTCCCAAAGGCGAGTTTGGATCATAATAAGGCCATTTCGGAGACTGACCAACTCCACTCAGGTTATCATCATCCACACTGCATTTGAAGGGAGTATACTCACAAGGGTAAACATCAACACCCACCGTGCTAGTCTCTCTACCAAACCCAAGTATCTGATCATTCATCTCCCCTTCAGTAACCCCATAGCTCAACAGTCTATCCTTGTAAGCTTCCACCTCATAAGTCAAAGCCTCGATCGCTTGCTCTTTCTCATACAACAACTCCTCCAGAACCAAAAGCTTTTCTTGGTCATGCGTCATCTTCTCCTCAGCAAACGCTTTGAACTGCCTAGCTTCCATCTGTATCTCGGCCTTCTCTCTCTGCAGCCTCAGTATCATCGACATCGTCTCGTTGGCTGCCGACGCGGCGGCTTTTCTCTCTTCTTCGAGCTCCAGGTGAAGATCCTTCACCGTCTTCCTCTGGGAAGAAAGATCCTCGAGCAGAGCAGCGCATTGGTTTTCGACTAGCGACTTCGCTGCGTTTGAAGATAGATCAGAAGAGCCGCGTAACAGGAACCTGTCGCTGAGCTTTCTTTTCACCGTTCTACTAGTCAAAGGGTCTGCTGATGCCTCGAGGGAGGAGGAGGAGGAGTAATCACAGCATTTCACAACGTCTCTCGAAGAAAGCTTCAGCTCAGAATCCATTTGGTGTCTTATTAACAACAACAACAACCTCAAATGCAAAGAGATACAACGATGAAAGCAAGAACCTTTTGTTTCATTATCCGATTGAATTGCGAAAACAGAGGAGATTAAATGGTGATTTTCTCAAAACACACGAAAGATGGTTTCTTTTCGAGAATTAAAATGATGTATACGTAATCTTCTTTTACCTCAGACACGAAAACTTTAAGATTGGGTGCAAGCTGCCTATTCACAAAGATCTATCCTTTCGGCGAAAACAGAGGAACAAAAAAATGAAATTTTTTTATCCACTCTGTTTCCAGGGAAGAAACAGAGAGGAAAATGACAGAAACGGCAGGATGTTCAGGAGGGAGAGAAGAAGAAGAAGGAGGAAGATAAGGAAGGTTTATGTTTTTGGCTTTGTGTGTTGATTCTCCATCTTCCTCATCTCTCTCCCTCCTTTATCGGAGCGCGTTCCATTCTTCTTTGGACTACGTGCCCACAGAGAAGACTCATTTCTCGATAATTAAATAAAAAGCTGACAAAAAAATTAATTAAATGAATTAAATTTTTTCGGAAAAGGCCAGAGAATAAATAAAAATTAATTAGATAAGTAAGAACGAAACAAAAAAAAAAATCAGTTAATACAATTTCTTTTGCGAGTTTGTACAGAAGATGTGAAAGTTCAGAATCGATTTTTTTTATGAGCATGGTTGTAGTTAGGAATCATCATTACTTACCATAAAGATGATTTTGATTGAAAAGTGTTCATCAACTGTACTGATCCATCATCCCATATGCTATAAAACTAAGCAATATCATAAACATGAATCTTAACCAAAGCTCGACCACCATTGGTCGTATGGTTCTTTATCATCTTCTTAGTATAAGGGATAAGGTTGGCTATCTACTACTCCCTCTGTTTTTAAAAGATGCATGTTCTGGAAAAAATATTTGTTTTAAAAAAATGTATCTTTTATGTTTTTTATATAAAAATTGCAATTTTCAATAAAATTAATTGAATTTATTGAAAGACTATTGGTTAAAGTGCATTGAAATTTGATATTTTCTAAAAACAATGCATGATTAATGTGTTTTTTTAATATGTGTGAAAACTACAAAACATACATCTTTAATAAACAGAGGAAGTACTACAGTATATGGGTAGGTAGAAATTAATTTCATTGGTTTGTGTGTTTTGGTTCACATGGATTTTGTGATCTCTTTAGAGGTTTAATTGACAGATTTATGGTTGTAACTTGTAACACGTAATTATTACTTCTTCCTTGTACAAAATTTTGATGTTATAATTTTTTCTCTGTATACATAAGAATATAAGATTGATGTTAAACTTTAACTAATGCATTTTGCTTTAAAATAACACATAAATTATAATCTAAAAATATAAGTGGTATAGTTTTATTTGGAAAAAATCAAACTAAAAGCTATAAATCAAAAATATATTTAATTTTTATTAATATGTGTATAAATCCTGGAACATCAATTTTTAAAATGCAAAAGAAGTGATAAATAAATAAATAAATAAGACGAATTTAATTATATTAAATGAATATAAAAAGGAAAACGTTATAGATAAGAACAAGAGGGAATTGAAAGCAGAGCCCTAGACAAAAGTTTTTTTTTTTTTTTTGAGCAACCCCTAGACAAAAGTTTAGTTACATCAATTGAAGCTAATCATTGCTTTCAATTTTGGTTAGCTTGAGGGTTTCTGTTGCAAATTTCCATCTAAAATTTTATTATTTGGGTTTTATCACATGGGCCTAAAAAGCCTGGCTTGACAACACCAAAAGGTGTAGAAAGTAGAGGCATAACTCTACAAGGCATCAGATTCTGCAAAGTAGGCTCAAATTGCTTGGAGAACTCTTAGAGTCGTTTATTATGAGAAGCCCATATACTAAAAAAATCTATTCAACTGTTTTGAATCAAAACATCATATTCCACTATGAATTCTCTTAATTGGTTCATAATAGGACACTAGACTTTACAAAGTTTGCTGTAGTGTTTCAAAACTATGTCGGATGTTTGCTCAAATGTTTAACTAATAAATATTTGCTTACATATTGCACGAAGTTGTATACACACAGGTTACGATTGAATATATAAAATTATATATTAAGGTAGTCTTTTTGTTGTCGACCATATATATTCAACTTCTTTATACTATAACAATGGTCTACGAGAATTAAGGTAGTCTATTGTCTGAACCAGACACTTGCATTGTCCCTAAAATATTTTGTCCGAATGATGACTTGGAAGAGCATTTAAGAAGGTGAGTGTACTGCAAAGATACGTTTAAGGACCCACTTAGATTTGTCCTCCCTATTTCGCGATAGTGCTGTGTCAACTTTCTGATTTATATAACCCCTCAATCATTCGATCGAGTCCCACATCTTTTTTAGAAGAACATAATCTTTTTTATATAGATTTTGTTTTTATAGTGAAATATCTAGAACATGGTGGTGATCTAAAGTAAGTGTACAAAAAGCTTGTCATGATTATCATTCTTTTGTTCCATGATCATCATTTGTTGAGTTGGTTACTTATTTTGTATCTTTTAGTTATCTTCAATTTACAAGTTTTAGTCACAAATTGGGTGCTTTCAAGTAAATTTCACAATTTTGTTTCGGTAAGATGAAATAACATTTTCCCACAATGAGCAATCCTCTTTTGGTGAATAACTGTTGGTTTTAGGTCGAACATCTTGGTTGTTTACATTACTTGCTAGTTGCTACCATCTTTTTTTTTTACCACCTTAGTTATAGTAACTTTTATTTTACATTCGTAACAGAATTTTCGTTTTGTATTTCACATGTAATAGGCTTGTCGTGGTATACAATCAATTTTGAGAGGAAAAGGCAACAAGGTAAAAAAGTTGCAAAAAAAAAAAAGGCAACAAGGTCGAAAAAATATTTAATGAGCATAGACAAAAAGGTTGGCAAAAAAAAGAGCATAGACAAAAAAAAGAATAGTGGTTTAGACAGTACAATTTTATGTGAAAATTTTAATTGTATTTAGGTTATGAACGGGGGTGACAGGAGAAAGATAGATCTTTGATTTTGCAGGAGAACTGCATTTAAGGAGCCATTCATGTTTTTTCTGTTTTTAAAATTTAATTGCAGGAGAACTGCATGCAGTTCAAATTTTTTTTGTCTTTTCTGAAAAAGACAGATCTTTCACTTACAGTTTTGTCTACCACAATTTTGATGCTATTCACCTTTTTTTCCCTTTTGACTAATAAATAATTTTGTTACAAATTATTAATATATTAAATATTCTTCTATAAATATATCATATTTTCATTCAATTTTTATTACAGTCTTAACAATACAAAAAACATCAGTTTTCTGTTTATCTCTTCTTCCTATCATATAAATTTAACATTTATCTAAATTATTCATATGATGGTGTGTTTTTAATTATGTAAATGTATATATTAATAGAAGATAGATGCATTTGGTTTATTACTAATATTTTCATATTTTAATTTGTAAAATTACAATAGCATAACTATAATGAAATATTTATTACTAATTATGTATAGAACTTATATACTTATATATTTTATTTTATCTTTGTAATTTTTATTATTTAAATATGTAATCTATTTTTATGTTTTTATCATTATAAATTGTAGCCAGTGTTTTGAAAACCGGATCAGACTTGCCGGTCGAACCAATCGTACAGTGTCTCGCTCTTCTAACTGGTTGTGTTAAGAATCTAATTTGAGTAAAACTGGTAAACCGAGTCGTTAACTAATCAAATTCGGTAAAATCGGTGATCCGGTTCAATATTAAAATTTGCTTTTTGAATTCAAGTTAAAATTATATTAAACTGGTCCGACCATTGACTCAGTTTTAATGCTGAGTCAATGTCTAGTCCGATATTCAAAACATTAATTATATTAGACTGTTTGATCTGTTTGATATGCATTTCTCTTACATGATCTGTACTTGATCTGCACTTGATCTGCTTGATCTGCATGATCTGCACTTGATCTGCTTGATCTGCATGATCTGCTTGATCTGCATGATCTGCTTGATCTGCATGATCTGCTTGATCTGCATGATCTGCTTGATCTGCATGATCTGCTTGATCTGCACCGCTTGAAGTGTTTTTACCATTCGAACCCTTAAAATATTGTAAAAAAATTATATAAAAATAAGCACATAATTTTTTCATTAAAACATAGGACATTGTGCAAATTATTAAAATGTCAGACTAGCGGGATCTGTCAGCCAAATAATTATTATTGAGTTGTTGACTGGTATTACAACGATAACAATAATGGTGGAGACAGCATGAAGATAACATTACTGTTTATAAAAGCCACTCGGGGACACAGTAAGGCTAGGAAAAACCTAGGTATGTGCACATCATGTATTGATAAATGATAATGCATAAATATATATCCCGCAATGTTTTCTCTATATATTTTTTTTTGAAAATGGTGTTTTCTCTATATATACCAGATAGATACGAGTCCATCATGCAAAAGAAGCAGCTAACATCAATTCTCTAACGATATGTATCACATGGATTTGGACTTCCATTTACTAACCTATGCACCTATTGTCAATAACATAAAACGTTATACACGTCTAAAACATATCAACGTTTGTTCTGATTCTTGTGCATTGGAAAACTATATAAATATAACTTAGAAAGATATTGCTCTGCCAAATTTGAGAAAGATCATCTCATACGAAGCAATCTTTTTGCAGCATCTTGCCGATTTAAACAACTCGACATACAAGTTCACCTGACAATACAATACGAGTATATACAAGAATTAAAACACTAGTAGAATGCATGGGTGTAAAGGGACCCATCGATACCCTCGAGATGCGTCTATGTACCGTTTAACACATTTGGATGTGAACAAAATTCGAGATGACGCCATTTAATGGATGAAAGCGATAAAATGGTCAAAACGGTGGAACAAAAACAAAGACAGATTCAGAATAAGAAAGCTATATGGGATGAAATCATTGGCAAATAAAATTTTGATTAGAGTGTAGCCACACAAATACGATAACACACAATATCATATATGCAGTGTGTAAATTTAGTGTTTACAATCAGTTTGAATTTTCAAAGGTGAATTGTTATAATTATTGGAGCTGTGTTTACGTAAAGAAGATGATCTCAACCTCCAAATTACATGCCTCAAATAGCTAAAGGTTTTAGGAGACACTTTGTTTTGCAAGAAAGATTAACAGAAATGGTTTTAGGAGACACTTATTGGTAGATCATAAGCTTAAAGGAGAACTCACGTCAAGTTTACCATTAACCTACCCAGTGTTTATATAACTTTAAATCGTGACTGTCATCTCCACCCTAATGAATTTATGAAGTAATAAGAACAAAATTGAGGAAAAACATGGCAATGAAAATGGAATCTCATGCGTATGCTTACGTTTAGAACGATAATCAAAATGGAATATGTCAAGTTCTGAACACATATAATAACATCATGATATGAATATATAAAAATGAAAACAATAACATACAAAATAATTTTTTTATATTGGCCACCCACTACTTACTAAACAATCACGTTGTTCTTCGAATATGCAGCTTTTCATTCAACTGACCGACACTGCTGATGTCTAGTATCAAAATGGTCGCTTATATGCTTTTCAAGTGGTACTAAATTATAAAGTAGTACAATCCCATTTCTAATTCGATTTAAAGAGCTTGGATCTTTCAATAATTAGTTATAATTTATTGGATTTTATTAGTTTAAAATTATAAAAAATTAATCATAAATAATGTATTTTGTAACTAAATTAATTATATTTTATTAATACATGTATTAAAAATAGAGAGTAAGATTCTTTTTAATATTTCTTCCTTTTTCGTAAAATTTATATTCTAAGCTGTTCAAACATATTAAAAATATAATAATTATTTAAAATTAAAATTTATTTATTTTAATTATATATATCTTGTAATAACTACCAATCTATAATATCTAGTCAATTCAAATATTTGTAGTTAATATTTTTTAAAAAAAATCCAGAAAATGGTAGTTTCCGGAAAGAAGGAGCACCCAACAAATTAACAAGAGAAGAAGATCAAACACAGTAATGCCTCTGACCCCAAAAAAAAAACTCCCGAGTAATTACAAAAGACGAAAGAGACAATACTAAAAGAAAAAAACAGAGAGACGAAGATGATTAACTAGAAAGACACTTCGGTCCAAGCCACTACTGCTAAAACATAATAACACTTCTCTCTCTCTCTCTCCCTGCAATGTCGCAGCCTCTCACCGCAACTAGACCCACCATCGCCGGCACCTCCTTATCCCCTCTCCGTCAGCCACCGCCGCTCTGTACCTTCCTCTTCCTCATAGTCCTCATCGTCGCCACTTTCTACACTCTCCACCACCCAGACGCAGCTCCTCCTCTCCTCTTCCCACGAAACCCCACCCATAATAACCCCCTCGCTCTCCGCCGCCTCTTCCTCTCCTCCGCCTCCAACGCCACCGTCTCCTCCTACCTCCGCTCTCTGACACGCCACCCTCACCTCGCCGGAACAAAACCCTCTCTAGACACTCTCGGCTACGTCGCAAACCACTTCCAAACCCTCGGTCTCGACACTCGCCTCGCCGAGTACGAGGCTCTCCTCTCTTACCCCGCGCACGTCTCCGTCGCGGCGCGTTTTAGCAACGACACAAAAATGGAGTTCGACTTAAACGATGTCCCCGGAGGAGACGACGTGGTCAGGCCTTACCACGCTTATTCCCCGTCTGGATCGGCGCAGGGTAGCGTGGTCTTCGTAAACCACGGCGAGGAGAGAGACTACCGTGCGCTGGAGTCGATCGGAGTGAGCGTCAGAGACTGCGTGGTGTTAGCCAGAAAGGGAGAGTCTCTGGGGAGAGGAGGTATCGTGAAGGTAGCCGAGAGCAAAGGTGCGCTCGGGGTGCTAATATACGCCGAGAACGACGGCGGCGGGCTCGGGGGGATCGAGAGGGGTACGGTGATGAGAGGGATCGGAGATCCGGTTAGTCCGGGTTGGCCCGGAGTTGTGGGAGGAGAGAAGCTGAGGTTGGAAGATGAACGAGTCGCTCGGAGATTCCCGAAGATTCCGTCTCTGCCTTTGTCTCTTCACAATGCGGAGATCATATTGGCTTCTCTCGGGGGATCTAGAGCTCCGGTGGAGTGGCGGAACTCGGGTCGGATCGGGTCAGGTCAACGGGTTGGCCCAGGACAGACGGCTGTTAACATGACGTTACAGGTAAACTAACTAGGTAACTGGAGAGTCTTGTAGTTTCCGTTATATCGAGTCTTTGTAATTTAGTGTCTTTTATTTTTTTTTTGTGATTAGTTTCCGTTAAAATCTTTTCGAATATTAGATTTTGAAAGTTTTAATTTGACCTTAATATATGCTTTTGGAAGTACAATCTTTTGTTTTTTTTAAAAAAACTTTTTGGTTTTGTTAGTTGAAAAAGTTGGAATCTTTGAGGTCACATTTGATGTTCTTATTGTTAACATTCAAGAAATTTAATGTTTAGCGGTAACTATTTACTTTATAAAGCATTTGAAAATTAATTTTGCTTATAAACGAGTATTGTTTACTATCTGTCTTTGAAACTTTGAAGGGGGAGTTGACAATGAAGAAGATCCACAATGTTGTGGCTACGATAAGAGGTAGCGAAGAGCCTGATCGGTATGTGATTCTTGGGAACCATAGAGACGCATGGACTTATGGAGCTGTTGATCCAAACAGTGGAACATCAGCTTTACTCGACATTGGTCGACGATTCTCTCTGTTGCTTAAATCTGGTTGGAGACCACGTAGGACTATTCTTCTTTGTAGTTGGGATGCAGAAGAGTTCGGAATGGTTAGTTAAGAAAGAAAAAAAGCTGAATCTTATTAATAATGGCTTTTTTGACTAAAACCAACATTTGAGTTTTGAATTTAGTGTGTGTTTCTTGTTTTATAGATTGGATCAACTGAATGGGTTGAAGACAATGTTCTCAACTTAGGTGCAAGTGCTGTGGCTTATCTAAACGTAGATTGCGCGGTCCAAGGCTCTGGGTTCTTTGCTGGTGCAACTCCTCAGTTAGATGGTCTTCTTTTAGATGTCTTGAAGTTGGTTCAAGATCCTGATGATGTAGCCTTGACAGTTGAAGATACATTCAAATCTCAGAACAACATTGTGAGTAGAAACATTGTGTTACCTCCACAAGGGTGTCTTTTGTGAATGATGTATATGCTTTTGAAATGGACTGCAGATAGAGAGGCTAAGTAGAGTAGATTCTGATTTCTCCGGGTTTCTTCATCATGCCGGGATATCATCTATAGACATGTACTATGGTGCAGGTAAACACAAGAACTTGATTACACAAACATTCAAGAATGTGATGATGAATTCATGTCTAAGTGATGTTTTTTTTTTAAATTTCAGATTATCCTGTGTATCACACAGCTTTTGACTCCTATGATTGGATGGTCCGCAATGCAGATCCCTTCTTTCATCGTCATGTTGCGAGTAAACCTTTGTTTTCTTCTTTCTTATTCTAGTTTTCGATGGCTTCTTGTAGGGGATTTAACTCTCTTAGTACGATTTTCTGTGTTGCTCAGTGGCTGGAGTATGGGGACTTTTAGGAATTATATTGGCTGATGAGCCAGTCTTACCGTTCAATTACATCTCGTATGCTGAACAGTTGCAGGTATGTTTCTTCTACTCATTCATAGAAAGAAAAAAACTGTGTTTATATTATGTGTTTTGGTGTTATGGTTCAGGCACATATCGATGCATTGAGCAAGCTCTTACAAGGGAAAGCCTCTGTTGATCCCTTGAGCGTGGCGATACAAGAGTTCTCATTAGTTGCTAAAGAAGCTGCAGATGAAGCAAAGGTTTCTTAATTTAAAGGGTTTTTGCTGATTTTTTAATCTTTCTTTTTTTTGTCACACATTGAGCAAAGGCTCTTGGTGATTGATGTTACAGAAGTTAAAGGAACAAGCATATAGCAAAAATGATGTTGCACCAGCTGCCAAGAGAAGAGATCTGAATGACAGGATGATGCTTGCAGAAAGAGGGTTTTTGGATTCACAAGGGATCAAAGGGAAAGAATGGTTCAAGCATCTTGTGAGTTATAACTTATATAAACAGATTTCACCCATTCTTTTCAAACTCAATATAGTCATGTGACCTCAATTAGTGTTTTGTGTAGGTGTATGGGCCTGCAGCTGAACCTGAGAGCAAGCTAGGGTTTTTCCCGGGGATAGCAGATGCGATTGCAACAAACTCATCACAGGGAATAATTCAGCATGAGATATGGAGAGTTGCGAGAGCGATTCAGAGAGCAAGCAAAGCTCTTAAAGGAGGGTTCACATGAGAAAAGAAAAACTTTGTCGTTTGTATATGTATTGTGTGACTGTAGATTGTAGAATCATTAACCATCTTACCCTTATCATATCATGTTAACTAAAATAACAGTGTCGTATTCAAAACGCATTCAAGTCTCAAGACTAATAGACAAACTCGACTCTGGAATTACTTCGTTATCCTCTTCTTGCCTCCATTTTAACTTCAAAATCATCATTTTCAAGTTTAGGTACCCCCAAATGAATGTCCTTCGTCTCTGACTAACTAAGTCTTTTTGAGGAATTGAGCTATACATGCATGCATGCATAAGTTATAACCATAGTAATTTGTTTTTATTTGGTCAGTTGTCACTCAAATCTTTAGTTTTATATTTTCAATATGATCATACGCAATGTATGTGGAAACATCAATATACGATTTGCAGAAAATCATAGTAAACATCGGGAGAAAGTAACTAGTATTTATTCTCCTTTTACAAAAAAAAAACTAGTATTTATTCTCTCATATTTAAAAAAAAAAGAAATCAATGTTGACTGAAGCAAAGAAGACTAATAAATCTAACAAATTTCAATATTTTTTTCCTATTCACAGCCACAGTATTATCTGTGAACATGTAAGTTTGTCTTCTCTTACGAATTCTTCATTAATTTGGGATTAATTTTTTTTTTCTTTTGATCAACATTTGGGATCAATTAGCATAAGGAAAATAACAGCTCATGTGTCCGAACATTTGTTTTCCCCTACGAATATTCTAATATTGCCTAAACGAGTTTTAAACCATGAGTTTGAAAAACTCGAACCGACAGTAAAAATGAATCACACACCAAACATTTTATTTTATTTTATTTTTGCTTATGACTGAACATTTTATTTTAGCTGAAAAAAAAACAGAACCAACTATTAAATGTTTGCTAAAAGAAGTAAAGAAAAAGGTGGGAGGAGAAAATAGATAGGGAAAAGAAGAAGTCAATGAGAAAGGAACGACGTCGTAGTCGTTGTCAGGAGAATATACCCACATATTAGAGATGAATATGTCACCGCAAAAACAGAAAATGATTTACGCATAAGTAGCCGTTCCCGACGCTGCCTCTCATTTCATCTCTCACAAACCATTCATTTTCTTCTCTGTCTCAACCAGTTTCTTCAATAAGACAACAATTACTCTTCTCTTTGGTTTTTCTCTAAGACAATCCTACAAGTGTGTGTCAACGAGAAAGTCAGCAAAATAAAGTTGTGTAAGTGTTTTTGTGAATCTGTTTTACTTTTTTTACTTATTTGTTGTTCTTATGAGAAATGAGGATCAAGCATGATTTTGGTCATTGTTTTCTTTTTGTTACTCTCTGTCCCCACAACATCTGTTTTGACTTCTTACAGAACTGTGTTAATAACGTACTACGTTTTTGTTTTGTCGGAACTGTGAACTTGGAGCTTGATTTGTTTATAAGTCTTTTCTTGTATCAACAAATTTTTGGCACCTTTAAATGTTGCATATCACATAATAGCATCTTATTTTATTGTTTAAAAAGGCCTTGTTGGCTAAATAATTTACAAAATTATTGTATGAAATGTTAAGAAAGAAAATAAAACGAAAGGACGTTTCCTTTTTTTTCTTTTTCTGAAACACAACTAAAGTACGTTTCCAAAATATAATTTTAGTTATGAAATTTATCTCATTGAACTTGTTAGTCTTGTAATGAGGCTAACATGTAATTTATGAATTTGAAATGGTTCTTGATTATTAATTATGGTGTTAATTATGCGTACTGAATGTGATTTCTTACGATTAACGCAGAGGATAGAAGATAAAGAGAACAATGGCAGGTGATCAACTACACGTGCTAAACGCACTCGACGTTGCAAAAACGCAATGGTACCATTTCACGGCTATTATCATCGCCGGAATGGGATTCTTCACGGACGCATACGACCTTTTCTGCATCTCCCTCGTCACTAAGCTTCTTGGCCGGATTTACTACCACGTGGACGGCTCACCGAAGCCAGGGAACCTACCTCCAAACGTTTCAGCCGCGGTTAACGGCGTTGCATTTGTTGGTACGCTCACGGGACAGCTCTTCTTCGGCTGGCTCGGCGACAAACTCGGGAGGAAAAAAGTGTACGGCATGACTCTCGCGGTCATGGTCGTGTGCTCCGTCGCTTCAGGTCTCTCCTTTGGGAGCACACCGAAAGGAGTGATGAGCTCTCTCTGTTTCTTCCGGTTCTGGTTAGGGTTCGGTATAGGCGGCGACTATCCGTTGTCCGCGACGATTATGTCTGAATACGCTAATAAAAAGACACGTGGCGCGTTTATAGCCGCGGTTTTCGCCATGCAAGGGTTCGGAATCTTGACCGGAGGGATCTTTGCGATCGTCGTGTCTGCGGTTTTCGATGCTGAGTTTCCTGCTCCGGCTTATAAAGTGGATGCCTTGGGGTCCACGGTACCTCAGGCTGATTACGTGTGGCGGATTATACTCATGGTCGGTGCTGTGCCTGCTGGGATGACGTACTACTCGAGGTCCAAGATGCCAGAGACCGCGCGGTACACTGCACTCGTGGCCAAGGACGCGGAGCTAGCGGCTTCGAACATGTCTAAGGTTTTGCAAGTGGAGATAGAGGCAGAGCATGACAGAGTGGAAGAGATTGCTAGAGATAGGTCCAAATCGTTTGGCTTGTTCTCCAAGGAATTCATGAGGCGTCATGGTCTTCACTTGCTTGGAACCTCAAGCACATGGTTCTTACTAGACATCGCCTTCTACAGTCAGAACCTTTTCCAGAAAGATATCTTCAGCGCCATTGGCTGGATCCCACCGGCTCAGACCATGAACGCAATCCGAGAAGTTTTCATGATCGCGCGTGCACAAACCCTAATAGCCTTGTGCAGCACGGTACCTGGTTACTGGTTCACAGTTGCATTTATCGACATCATGGGTAGATTTGCGATACAGATGATGGGGTTCTTCTTCATGACTGTCTTTATGTTCGCTCTCGCGATTCCTTACGAGCATTGGACTCACAAGGAAAACAGAATCGGGTTCGTGGTTATGTACTCGTTAACATTCTTCTTCGCAAACTTTGGACCTAATGCTACAACTTTCGTGGTGCCTGCTGAGATATTCCCCGCTAGGTTTCGATCAACGTGCCATGGAATCTCCGCGGCTTCTGGAAAACTAGGAGCAATGGTTGGTGCGTTTGGATTCTTGTACTTGGCACAAAGTCCTGACAAGAACAAGACAGAACATGGATATCCTCCAGGGATTGGTGTCAAGAACTCGCTCATTGTTTTGGGTGTGGTTAATCTTTTGGGGATGGTCTTTACATTGTTGGTTCCCGAATCTAAAGGCAGGTCTTTGGAGGAAATGTGTGGGGAGAACGAGGACAATGATGAAGGCAGCAGTTTCAGCAATAACCACTAAAACATCACGGTATCAACTGCTAGAGATTCTTAAAGACTTCTTTATTACTTGTATTTTTTGTTCACTATATATCTTCAAATTTCTTGACACTAGAAGCTCGAGCTATTCTTTATATCCGGTTTTTATTGATTATTAAATGCTATAGGATCTCGTTCATTTGCACATCTGTTTCAGTGTGGTTTTTGGATTTTTGTTTAGCATCTTTTTTCTGTGTGTAATTCGTTGTAACAAATGAAATAAACGGAATAGAAAGCTATTATGATGAAAATGTGCTTTTCAGTGTTCATTGTTCACCACTCAACTAAATAAGAAAGTATTTTAGAATCAAATATCAAACTGTAACACTAAGCAAAAAAGTGTATACAGTGATTGTCAACTTGTCTGTAGTTAGGATTGAACTGAGTAAAAAGTTAAGCCATAAAGAATAGCAGTTGGTCCACTCCTCATAGTTACAAGGCAGCTCTATCTCTTGTGTTCTTGGGACAAAAAGGTTTTTGTGTTCAAAGTTAAAGTATATACTGATGACTTGAATCCAGGGCCGGCTCTACCCCATGGCAACATGGGCAATTGCCATGGGTCCATGGGTCTAAATTTTTTTTTAGTGTTATTTTACAAATTAAATAGGTCTATTTTGTTTGTTAGATTATCAATTAGTAGGTAAAATTATAATAAAAGATTTATGATTAGATAGACCTAATTTAAATACAATAAAAACAAAAAAAAATATCTTTCACAATTCTCAAATTTTCATTAACAAAACCTAATTTACACATAAAAATTCATTTCTCAATTTTTTTTTCTGAGTACCACATTTTTTTTGCTTTAATTTAGAGAAATATAATAAATAGAAGTTGATTTTTTTTTTATAAAAAGGTCTTTATTTTCTGTTTCGCCTAAGGCAAAAATTTTTTTTAAGACGGCACTGCTTGAATCTTCTAGCAAACTCAACGTTCTGCATAAATGGGCAAACCCAAAACTGCATGGTCTTTGTTTATTCAACCATTGTTTGTTCAATCTGCAACCACAAGAGGAGATGATTCATGGTGCCTATGCACAGTAGTGACTCTATGAAAGGTTGCACTTTTTTGAAGGCATCAATGGAAAGCAAGAGATAGAAAAGAGAGCTTTGTAGAAGACAATTAATACACGATGCCTACTGGCATTTTAATATTTCTGCAATTTTTTTTTCTTTGCATTATTCTTGCTGGCTCTTGGCTATGTATGACCTTATAGGTCTTATTCAATATAACACAAAGCGTTAAAAAAAAAAGAAGACAATTAATAATAACACCCATCTTTGATTATTTGCCATATTCTGAAACACATTATGGAATGTCTATCAGCTTAGACCTAATAGAACAAAGAAGAGGTCATCACTTCAGCTCATCTTCATAATATACATGAAATTCTATGTGTACTACATATTGGATCAAACGGATAGTCAGTCATTTGTACAGTGAGGTTAAACTAAGTATGAACAATCTGAAATCAGATGTTGAAAGTTTATAACAAAACTTCAATAGTAATGTGTTGTGTTGAAAAATAAAACAATTATAATCTGCTATCTGTCACCCAAATCTGTATAGAATCTATTTGATTAAAATCTAATGAAACATGTGGCAGATAGATTTATAGATACATAAACAAAAGTTTTGATACATAAGTGTAGTTTGTGAGAGAAGTAACAAAGGTTGTATTGTAATCAAGCCTCCCAAACAACATCTTCTACAAACCTACTGCGTGGGTCTTTGATAATCTCCGGTAATGCTCAAAAGAACTGAGAAACTAAAAGTCACTATTTTAAATCTTCCTCCTTGTGAATGGGATGTTAACACGGAAACAGAAATCTTCTAGTTACATCTGCACAAAACATCAATCAAAATTCAAGGTTACAACTTTTCTCCAAAAAAAAAGAAAAAAAGAACAGAACAACATGAGATGCCAAATGGGTAGAAAAGTGAGATAAAGCTAAATATTTTAGTAAAGTTTACCATTATCTTATATAATAAAGTAGACTTTTTTCTTTCTTTGGGGAAAAAATGTCATGTGGCATTCTCTTTTTAACGGTTAAAATATTTTCTCAACTTATATTTAATGGGTTTTAATTGGTATTAATTGTGAAATGCATTGAATTTTTAAACTTTATTTCATAAATGTCCACGAGTTTATAACAGTGTTTTGAATTCGATCCGGATCCGCGGTTGAACCGGTAGATTTGGTGACCCAATGTAAATCGGATTTTTTTTTGACAACAAAATTTAATTCATATTAATCGGATTTAGGTTTTGTAAAAAATCCAAAATTTAAGAACCAAAGAAAAAATATTTGATGGAATTATAGTATTTTATAAAACTATTATTTTGATGTTTAAAAAACATAAAATATTAAATTTAGTTTTTATATATTTATTTTCATTGCTAATATATTATTATATAATAAATTTAATTCATATTAATCAGCGATTGATCATTTGACCCAACGACCCGGTAAATCGTCTGGTTCAATATCCGAATCAAATTTCAAAATATTGCTTCACATGATTTCTTAGAATTTGATGTTGACGATGGAGAATATGACCTCTACGATTCTCCTTCTTTAACACAATCGACGTAACCGTTCATTAATCCAGAAATCCCACTCATCCCACTCTCTCATATTGAATACTTATTTAATTCATGCTTCCTCAGCTTCATTGCGTATGTATAAACGGTGTGAGAGTTCGGGTGGGAATCCCTTTACTTTTCCCATTTAAGATCATGTCGAAGTACCAGTTTCATTGCTCGGAGTTAAAGACAAGCCGGTATAGAGATGTTGTTAAGACTAGGATACAACAATTTTGGCAAGCCTGAAATGTTAAGAAAGAGACAAGCTATTGGGGTTGATATGTTATTGATTGATGGAAAGGTAGGAAGATTTGGTGAAATGTTCCACTCCGGTTAAAATAGAATTTTTCCATTAAATAGAGGAGTTACCAAACATTTATATTTTTAGCTAAAAAATATATTTAAATTTATCAAGATTCGTTGATATTTTCAAATAAGGGTAGACAAACAAGAATTTTGTTAACAGACGAACATAATTTTCCATTATAACAAAACTAATATAGAAAATAAATTTATGTTTCTTATTTTAAAATACATATTTTTTAGAGGCCTTCAGACTAAACTAACACATACAACTCGCACCTCCATATTTAAAAAATAAACGTGGTAATCTGAAAAATATATATTAATACTCATCAATTAGTTTACCAAAAATTGATACTTCACCCTTATTTTTTTTATAAAATTTATAAAATATGAAACTTATTCTATCTTTCTATTCTTTGAACTACATATATTAGTACAAGTTTAATAGTTCATAAGTATTCTAATAATTAATAATATAAGTATGTTCTCTAAATAAAATATCAACTTTGCTTTATTTCTAACTAAATTAGCTTTGTTACGACTATCAGCTTTTTATTCTATTTTTATTAAATCAATTAGTAACAGCCACTTATGTTATTTCTCTTGAACTAAACAATTTCAAACAAAGTAATATACTACGTTTGTTAACCACTATCAAAAATATTAGAAAAATATCATTTTCTTTTAACATATTTTCATATTTTTAACATATTCTCTTTACTAAGATCATATAATAAATTATAAATTCATATAAGAATAAAACATACAGACCCGGCGCGTAGCGCCGGAAAACCACTAGTACTATATAAACGAGGCATTCTGAATTGAAACGAAGCCGTTGATTTTGTTTATGCTGTAAAATTTTTGTTGCATATTTCAACAGAATCAATTTGATAAAAGGGAATAGTTGACTGAAGAACTCAAACTATTTGGTCTTCCTTTTGTATTATATTTCAACCTTTTTTATTTATAGTTTTTTAAAGACTGATAATTCTTTTTTACAATATATCAAATCAAAACTATTTATTATTCTTTAATTTTATACCCATATTACGGTATTAGGAAAGATATACCTTGTTGGTAAAAGCTTTTAATTAGTTAATTCTTTTTATTAATAACTTGCCTTATTTTGTTATCAATTACTTGCGCAAGTTGATATGATGATTACTTTATTTTGGGTTAAATGACTTGTCTTAAATGATATGTTAATTATTACAAATTTATGACAGTTAATTTTTAATATCTTTTTTAAATTGTTTCATGGCTTATTAAAGGGAAACAAATATTACAAGAAGCATAAGACGTTATATATCTAAAGAAATGTCTTTACAAGAATTTTATAACAAATATTTCAGGAACCAAAAGACTTAATGATAAAATGTCTTTATAAAATATGATTATTAATTTGTAATTATTCTTTAAATTTGAAATATTCTAAATTTTTTTTATTATATATAATTTTAAAAGAAATTTTCTCTTTAGGAAGTATTTTTTAAAAAAGATTCATTTAATTGACAAATTTAAAGTCTATTAAGTAAATTTCTTGTTCTTTTATGATGTCATTTAGTGGTAACTATATACATGTGATATTGCATTAAATGTGTATGTTCTTAATTTTCCTAATTAGTTAATTCGTTTATTAATAACTTACCTTATTTTGCTATCAATTACTTGTACAAATTTATATGATAATGGTGATTTGAGTTAGAAAAGCCCAAAACTATTATCTATTTAGAAAACCACAAATATAATGGTGATTTGAGATTTAGAAAAACCCAAAACTATTATCTTTATTATATATATATATGGATCTTAAAAATGTAATTTATCTTGATGTTTCTAATTGGTTAATTCGCGTAAAATAACTTGTTTTATTTATGATTACTTGTGCAAGTGATTAATAAATAATGATAGTTTAAAGGTAATTTACCTTAATGTTTTAGTTTATTAATAACCACATTATTTTGAACATATATTACTTGTGCAAGTAACCATATTTATTACATTTTTAGTGTAATTTACCTTAGTGTTTCTAATTTGTTAATTCGTTTTTAAAAACTTACTTTATTTTGAATATGATTTAATTGCACAATTTTATATCATATTTATTGTAAATTATTTAATACAATATAATTTTAATATCTTTTTTTGAACTGTTTTATTATTTTATATTTCTAAACATCATTTATTATGAAAATATTCCTCTAATAATACAAGAAAAAAGAAAGGTAGAGTATATATATATATAAAGAAGACACCTAAGGGATGTCAATACTAATTTATTAGTATATTTTTATTCGATAAAAAAATTAAATTTATAAATTCTTACATTTGTTTATTTTTTATATTAACAGATAAATAACACAGACGAATGACTGGTTGTAGTTGACTACAAACCATTTTCAGTCTGTTTCAATAGCGATATGCAAATTTAATAGTAAGGTAAGTAAAACTTAGAAATCTATTAACTTATTTTATTTTGTACAATTGCTAGACATGTCAAAATGGGTAAAATTTAGTGAATCAACCCAAACCAAAGCAAACCATGGACTTCAATGAGTCAAGAAATTGGATCTTATTGGTTAATTGGGTTTAATGGTTAAGTGGATTTAATAAGTTTGGTTTAAAATAGGTTGGATTAATATGAGTTAATGAATAACCCAAACCAAACCTCCATCGTTCTCTAATCTCCGCTCGATCACCCTCCTTGTTTAAGGTGAGTTTGGTCAACAGAAAATAGAAGAACTCAAGAGTGGGATGAACAGAGACGTTTTATTAGAGTCGGAATAACGAGGGTACAAGAGTAGGAAAGCCGGCTAGTCGATGCTCGGCGAGCTCCTAGCCGGAAGTACAAGAGAACGGCGAGATACAAAGAGAATAAAGGAAACCCTAATCTGGCCGCAAGTCTGTCTGTCTATGTGGTGATACCCTTCCTTCTTGTCCTCAACTCCTTATATAGTCTCCTAGGTCGGTTAGTCTCGACCTAATTCGCTTCCCTTTGGTCATGGGCTTTTCGATGTACAGGCCCAATCGGGATGACTGCTCGACCCGAGCTGTTTGGTTGCTCGCTTCGGCTGCTCGTCCTCTAGCTAAAGTAGTCACGAGCCGAGTCGGGGTCAGTCGAGGAGCCGACGCCGAGCCGACCGCTCCCTCCTTGATGGTAATGGGCCTCCTGTTCGCTGGGCCTTGTGGGTGGTGACAATCCATCCCCAACAATAAGTCCCCCCCTAGTTCATAGTCGGTCGAGTAAACGATCGCTGTGAGCTAGTTGTTTTAGGGCTCGAAGAACAGGAGACTCGTTGTTGATTTTGACGGCTCCGCCAAAAATTGTTTGGAGAAAATAACTTCCGCTGTTCGGTATAAATCGTCTGGATTGATGCCGAACAACGGTCTTTCCAAACCGGGGGTCTGATCGCATTCGATTCGTGATATGACGTCGAACCGTCGCCAATTGTAGTGAGGGAGCTGAACCGTTACTAGGTTTTGGATCGGGAAGCCGAAGCGTCGTTAGGTTTCGGACCGGAAAACCGAAAGGTCGCGCTTGAGACCGACGCGCGAGCCCGTCTAGAGGCCCATTTAGGCCCGTTTAGGGCTAATTATGACGCCTCGTTGAGCGCGCGTCCCCTTCCCTATAAATAAGAGATCTTCCTTCAGATCTCTCATTCTTCCGCAATCTTCAGGTACTTTCTCTCTCTCTCTCTAAGTCGCTTCTCTCTCCTTCTTCTGCTCTCGTTTTATCGTTTACTCGGTAATGTCGACAAGTAAGAGACTTTCTCGAGAACAAAAGGGGAAGATGCGTGCGGCCTCGTCGGGATCTGGTGACGACTTAGAGACGGTCCGTGGTTCTGAAGGAAGCCAAGAGGCGGTTCATCGCGAGGCGATGATGGATACAGAGAACTTGAGTCGTGCGCAGCGCGTCCTTATTTCGGAATCGAGGGTGCAATCGCGGAAGGACGACGACGGTCGTGATCATGTTGACGATCAGATGATCCCGATAAGCTTTTATCCGGGGAACATCTTCGAGAAGCAACCTCCGCTTGATCGGGAGCGCGTGCGTCCTTCGGTCGTCGAAGGCCAGGACTGGCGGGGTGTCGAGAAGACGAGGTCGACCGTCGAGTCGGTGACAAGACTCCTACGGGCTCGCGACGCAGCGGGGGTTACGTTTATAATCCCGAAGAGCGACCAGCGGCCCTGGTCTCCTCCGAAAGGCTACCAATGCGTCTACGAGTCGTACTTTGAGGGCGACACGAAGCTGTGGTTTCCGATTCCTCGAATCGTCACTGCGTTTGCGATGCGCCGAGGAGCCGCCCTTAGTCAATTTCTGAATGGTGCGTGGCGGCTGGCCGTCGCACTGACGATTATCGGAGCGGAAGCCGGTGTTCCTCTCAACGTCCGAGCTTTCGAGGAATTAGTGTCAGCGAAGATAAAGGGCGGACTGATTTCGCTGAAGATCCGCCCCAACTATAACGTGGTGACCGGCTACCCCAATAAGACGAACAACTGGCAGCGGTCCTACTTCTACGTCAAATCTGACAGGGCTGCGTTCGAGGAGCCGCTGAGGACCGGCTATCGTGTTTTATGGGCCCGAGAGATGGGTATAAACCACCCGTCAGTTTTATTTTCCGTTTCTTGTGGTCTAACTCCCGTTTGTCTTTCTTTGCAGTTGCTCTTCCGAACACCACCGAGTACGAGGAGGACTTTTTGGAGAGTGCTCGTTTGATCGCATTGCAGAAGCAGGATCATTGGGATAAGTTCCCCTATCAGAGGATCCGTCGATCGATTGGGTGGATTAGCCAACGTAAGTCCTTCCTTTCACGCTTTCCTTTGCTCGACGCGTTCCTTTGATACGGAATCTAATTTCGCTTTTACTCATCGCAGAGGTTTGGCGTTCAGACACGATCCCCATTGTCACGAATAAGACGAAGAGGGTCAATTTGTTCAATTCGGCCGAGCAGAGGGAGATAAACCGAGCAAGAGCGATGAGGACTATACCAAATTTGAGTTTGGTGGTTGCGAAGAAAGTCGGCTCCGCAAAGAAATCTCAGCCCGATACCGCGGGCTCGCCCAATTTAGGAGATCCGAGCGCGACTGAGTCGGACGCTGAGGCTCAGTTGGTTAGAAAAACCAACAAGAAGAGACAGCGCGAAGAGGAGGGCGCGGATGTCGAGGAAGCGAACGTTGGGGCTTCCTCTCCCCAAGGGCATTCTGGATCAGAGGGGAGAAGGAAGAAGGCAAGGGGTGATTCTTCTGCGATCCGATCCTCGTCTGTTGAGGAAGGCGAGCTCAAGGACCTGGAACCGAGCGGTGGTTCCAAAGATGAGGTGGTCCCCGAATCACAGCCTGCGGGCAGCCGCGACGAAGAACTTCCGGTGGTCTCTCCAAAGGCCAAGAAGAAGGACAAGAGGAGGAAGAGGAAGAAGAGAGCCGCCGAAATGGTTCCTCGAGGCTCTTCTGAGGAGCTGAACGACGAGGAGGTGGATGCCACCCGTTCCGGGGAGTCGCTGGGCCCGGGGCGTGAAGTCGTGCCGGAGGAACCCGCTCCTCAGGTTGCTGAAGGGACCGTTGCTGTCTCAAAGAAGAGGAAGAAGACAAAGAAGAGTTGTCCAGACAGGGTTTCTTTCTCTTACGACCGCGAGGTCCCGCTAGCGCATGACGAACAGGAGTGCGGTCGCCTGGTTCGTCAGTTCAGGGGAGATCGGGGCGCGTTGCCGCCGGTCAAGGACTTGATCTTCAAGGAGGAGTACAAGTTCGCCTCCCGTACCTCCATCATGGTAAGTCGGGTTTCTGACTTTATCTCTTTTTCTTCTTATTCGTTTGCTGACGCTACGTGGTTTGTCGTGTAGAGCCTCGGAGACTGGAACGTCTTAGTGAGGAAGTACGATGAGGAGCTGAGAGGAGCGTTTGAGTTGATTGACAAGCAGAAGAGGAGCCAAAAACGCGCGACTCGGGCTTTGAAGGATGCAGTCCGTGCAAAAGACGAAGCGGTTGCTCAAGAAGAAGCGCTGAGGAAGGAGCTCGACGAACAGAGGGGAATCATGGCGACCGAATTGGCGTCTGCTCGGGACCTGGTAAAAAAGGCGGAGGAAGAGAAAGCCGAGTTGCGGAAGAGAAACGCCGACTTGCAAGGCAAGAACGCGACTCTCGAGAAGGAGGTGGTGGCTTCTGCTTTGGATTTCTCCCGGGAGATGGATCGCCTGAGGGAATCTCGCAAACTTGAGGTCACTCATGAGCGAATCCGCGTGATGGCGGCAATGACCGGAAAATGCTCCCGACGCTTCAAGAATATTCAGGACCGAGAGAAGCGCCGTGATGAGTTCGAGGACTCGCGGTGTATGCTTGGTCAAGCGCGCGGGATGCGAGACTGCCTTGAGGCTTTGAAGGAATCGGGGAAGGATATCCCTCAGGAGACCATCGATACGTACGCCGACTTGGAGAAGTACTATGATGGGGAGACGACTCGTCTGGAGGTAGGCGTGATTCCGGACTCGGATCTAACCTTGTCTCCTTTGGTGCTGAAGTCTCGGTTCGTGATCGATGAAATCCTCGAGAAGGTCGACAAGCATGGGTCGAACCTTGAGCTGATCGATTCTGAAGCCGCGGCAGCGCTCCGATCTCCGAGTGACGGATTTATTAGGGACCTCCTCGACACGGTACAGTCTCCTGCTCGTCCCGACGCCACTCTTCCTATCAAAGAGGCTGCGCCAGTTTCAGACAAGAACGCCGTTGAAGCGGACCCGAAGGCGCCTGATGCCGGTGTCCCGGAGAAGTTGGTTATGATCTCCGACAGTTCGTCCCTTGGGACTTCCGATCCTGACGCGAGTGAAGGCTTTTCGGATCCGAACCGTGAGATCAGGCTTGCCTCTCCATCAAGTAAGGGTCAAAGCACCGGCAACGTCTCCAGCTCGGGTCCTCCTGAGAAGAAAGATCCCCCTGCTGAGGGATGATTATACATGTTTGTTGTACTCGTTGTTCGGCCGTTTGGCCTTGTTTGTTTAAGACCTTGTTTCTCGGCGTTAAGCCTTTGATGTATGAATTATTTTCTTTTGGTTTTTATCAGACTTAAGTGTTTCTTTATATATTTCCGTAAGTCGCTTAACTTAGAAATATATAAATCATTTTTCACTTGTCTATAACCGAGAAACGGAATAGTCCGGATGGTTGCTCGCATTTGCCAGCGAGTTCCCTCCTTTTCAGATAGAAGAGTGATTAGAGATGGTCGTTCGTTCGCATTCTTATTTATCCAACGAAGCTTTTACAAGTCTAACGTTCAAGTAAATACAAAGAGACTCTAATCGTTCTACTGAATTGCCGAGGAAAAGGTTTCAAGACGCAGTGCAGTGATCGAGAGAACTATTGGTCGGCCAAACCGTCGTCCTTCGATCAGACTTGGTCTGAAATTTCCATTGGATAGCCGGTCAATGCACGACGCACAGGTGACGCAAGGCTGTTATTCCCTTCGGCTGATACCTGATCAAGGCTCAGCCGATTTAGCTGGGCGAGTGCTCGTGCTCCGCTTGATGAAGGGGCTGGCATCGTTTGTTCGGGGAAAGGTGACTGTTGGTCATTCTAAAAAAAAGTTTGGACTTTGTTTTGGTTGGGGCTGGACCCTGTGAAGGGATGCCTACGTACCTCGGATGAGGATCAAGCCTTTCGTAGTTCGTTTGACCGAGTGAAAGTGGCTGTAGTAGCGCATTCACTCGGACGAGTAGAAGTGACGGTTAGGTGCATCTACTCGGTTTTTTTTTTTTTTTTTTTTTTTTTTTTTAGCGAACAGTGACCTGCTGGTCGTTCGCTGGGAGAAAAAGATGAGGCGCTTCTATTGGTAGAAGAGGCGAAGATGCATCGAGTTCCAGGCTCGTGGGACTGCCTCTCCGCGGGAAGTCTCGAGTCGGTAGACGCCTGGTCGAACGACTCGAGTGATCTTATAAGGTCCTTCCCAGTTGGTCCCTAACTTTCCAGCGTTGAGCTCCTTCGTGTTGTCGAAAACTTTACGGAGCACGAGGTCGCCGAGCTCGAGAGGGCGCGCTTTCACCTTCTTATTATAATAGCTCTCGATTTGGTTCTGGTAGTTTTGGATCCGAAGAAGCGCCTGGTCGCGTTTTTCCTCGAGTTCATCAAGGGCATCGAGGAGCATATCTTGATTAAGCTCGACGAACTGCGGCATCTTGGCGCGCCGAAGACTTGTCACGTTAACTTCGGCGGGGGCATTGCTTCCATCCCGTAAGCAAGAGAGAAAGGGGTGGATTTGGTCGCACCGCGGGGAGTCGTTCGGTGCGACCAGAGGACGCCGTCCAGCTCGTCGGCCCAATGGCCCTTTTCTTGATTCCATCGATGATAATTTTGTTGGAGGATTCCGCCTGTCCGTTTCCTTGCGGGTAGCGAGGAGTCGAAGGGCTTAGGCGGATATTCCACTTGTTGCAGAACTCTTTGAAGTTTCCGGACATGAACTGAGAGCCATTGTCCGTTATGATCTCGTATGGCAAACCATGACGGCAAATGATGTTCTTCCAGACGAAAGTGCGGACTTCCTTGTCCGTTACCTGAGAGAATGCTTCAGCTTCAATCCATTTAGTGAAGTAATCGGTGAGGACCAGGATGAAACGACGTTGGCGTGAGTTCGGCATTGGCCCGATGATGTCCATCCCCCACCTCATGAACGGATAAGGGGCAGCAGATGTCCGCAACAGCTCAGTGGGACTGTGGATGCTCGGAGCATGACGCTGGCATTTGTCGCACCGACGAGCGTATGCCTCGCAGTCAGTGTTCATAGACGGCCAAAAGAATCCCAAGCTTCGAACCTTGAGGGCGAGTGCTCGGCCTCCCGAGTGGTTTCCTCCTGCTCCGTCGTGAGTTTCAGCCATTACTCGGCGTACTTCATCGCCCTGGATGCACTTTAAGAGAACCTTATTCGCGGTCACTCGGTGGAGTTCGTCGTTCATGACGACGTAGTGGGCGCTGCGTCTCTTCAGGCGTCTCGCTGCCCACTTATCGTTCGGCAGTTCTTCTCGTACGAGATAATCTAGGAACTCGGCTCGCCAATCGACTGGGGTATCGTCACGATCGGGCATCTCGGTGTCGGCTTGATCCGGCATCTCGGTTTCGGTTTGATCGGTGGTGGATCGTCGAGTTGTTGCAAAGATTGGGGCGATGGGAGAGCTTTCGTCGGAGGAAGAATTGATGCTTGGTCGATCAATCCGATGTATGGGTATCGTCCTTTTGACCTGGTCGTTGAGTTTGCTCCCGAGTGCGGCTAAGGCATCGGCGCAAACGTTCTCTCCGCGAGGAACCTTGGTGAGTTCGAAGAAATCGAATTCCCTAGCAAGCTCCTGAACTACTCGGAGATACGCATCCATTCTATCATTGCGAGCATCGTAGTCACCGCTAAACTGGCTAGCGACGAGCTGCGAGTCGCAATAAGCACTCAAGCGTTTGGCTTTGACGGCTCGGGCGAGACGAAGACCGGCGATCAACGATTCATATTCTGCCTCGTTGTTAGAAGCCGGGAAGCCGAAACTGAAAGACTGGCGGATGAGTTCTCCTGTTGGCGATTGAAGCTGGACCCCAGCACCGGATCCTTTACTCGTCGATGATCCATCGACATGAAGAATCCAATTGGGACTCGGGACGTCGAGGTCTTGTGCAAGATCTGGCGTGAGCTCGACAAGGAAGTCGGCGAGGACTTGAGATTTGGCGGCTGTTCGACATTTGTACGTAATGTCAAGCTCACTCAGTTCGATTGCCCACTTGGTCAGCCGGCCGGCTCTGTTGGGATTTTGCAGGACGGTGCGGAGCGGTTGGTCGGTCAGAACTTCGATAGAGTGTGACTGGAAGTAGGGTCGTAATTTCCTCGCGGAGTCGACGACGGCCAGAGCCAGCTTCTCAAGGGTTGGGTATCTGGTCTCCGGGCCGGTCATGCGTCTGCTCGTGTAAAAAATCGGACGCTGCTCGCCGCGATCCTCCTTGATCAAGACACTGCTGACGGCTGCCGAGGAGACAGCGATATAGAGAGACAAAACGTCTCCTACGTCCGGCTTGGCCAAGACGGGAGGAGTTGTCAGGTATTGCTTGAGTTGAACGAACGCGTCCTCGCACTTGTCGTCCCAATGAACTTCTTGTTCCCTCGGAGGAGATCATAGAAGGGGAGACACTTATCGGTGGATCGGGAGATAAAGGACTGCTGAGATCTCTGCACCTCCCGGCAGTTTCTCGGACTGGGGAGATTCAGGACTGCTGAGATCTGTTTCGGGTTAGCTTCGATTCCTCGTTGCGTGACAATGTAACCAAGGAATTCACCCGAGGAGACGCCAAAGGTGCACTTTGCGGGATTCAACTTCATCCCGTACTTGTTTAGGATGGCGAAGCATTCCTTTAAGTGTGCTAAGTGGTCGTCGGCTCGGAGCGATTTGACGAGCATGTCGTCGATATAGACTTCCATTGTCTTCCCAAGCTGCTCGGCGAACATTCGGTTGACAAGCCGTTGGTAGGTTGCTCCAGCATTTTTCAATCCGAATGGCATCACCTTATAGCAGTAGGTTCCCCGATCGGTGATGAAAGCAGTTTTCTCCCGGTCGTCCGGGTGCATTAGGATCTGGTTGTAGCCCGAAAAGGCATCCATAAACGTCAACATCTCGTTACCGGCCGTCGATTCGACTAAGCGATCGATGCTAGGCAACGGGTAGCTGTCCTTGGACATGCTTTGTTGAGGTCGGTAAAGTCGACGCAGACGCGCCATTTACCGTTCTTCTTCTTGACGACCACCGGGTTGGCTAGCCATTCCGGGTAACGAACTTCAGTGATTGAACCGGCACCGAGTAGACGCTCGACTTCCTCTGCGACTGCTTTGGATCGCTCTGGTCCCAACTTTCTTCTTTTCTGCCGGATGGGTTTGAAGTTGGGATCAACATTGAGTTCGTGGGTTGTGATAGCCGGATCGATTCCCTTCATATCAGACATCGTCCAGGCGAACGTGGACAGGTTTTGCTTAAGGAACTCGAGAATCTTCTGCTGCATTTCGTCGGGTAGAAATGCGCCTACTCGGACTGATTTGCTCGGGTCCGACTCGTCAACTGGTACTTCGAGAACCTCTTCCTTTTGCGGGCAGACTTTGCTCGTGGGAGGAGAGACCGAGTTGACAAGTGATTGGGAGCGCTGGATTTTAACCGTGGCGATCAGGAGGTCCCGCGCGGCTTGCTGATCACCCTTCAGAGTTTTGATCGACCCGTCTGATCCTGGGAACTTAACACACTGATGATACGTTGATGCGATTGCTCGCATTGAATGCAGCCATGGGGTGCCGAGTATAACGTGGTAAGGGGCTTTGGAGCCGACCACAGAAATTTGACCGTCCGAGTGACTCCGCAGGCGTGAACCGAGAGGCGGATCGTGCCCCGATTACTTCTGACGAGCCGTTGAACCCTGTCAGGGTCCGAGTAGAAGGCTTGACGTCATTGAGGTCAATTCCCATCTTTACGAGGGTTTCGCGAAAGATGATATCGACCGAGCTCCCGGTATCGATAAGTACTTTTGTGACGTCGTACTTGTCGACACCGAGCACGACGAGCAAAGGATCGTTGTGAGGGAGGTGCACGCCGAGTGTATCGTCAGACGAAAAGGTAATCGGCTGATCGTCTACTTGCTTCTGGGGCCATCGTTGGGAAGTAGTAGCTTGCCTTCGGTGGTCTTTGACTGCTCTAACTGAATCGCCGCAGGGAGGCGATCCACCCATAATGACGTTTATCCGGGGACGAGTTTGTGCTCGCTTTGCGCGGAGCACATCGCGAAGGTCGTTACTCGTTTCGGCAGTATCCCTTTTCTTGCGGTTGAGGGTTGTCCGCAGATCGCCGATCTTCGCGTTGAGTTTGTCTCGCAAATCGCAGTTCGGCTTCTCAGCGGACTGCTGGTGAGAGGACTCTCGCGCCGAAGCTCTCGCGGCTCGATTTGAGTCGATCTGCAGGCGGAGATCGGTGGAGACCGGTGTTTCTACGGTAGTGGGTCGGAGCTTTCGCTCGAGGAGGGATCGGAGATCCGCAGTGTTGTCTAGGTTTTTCGTGTCGTCGTCTTCTTCGGACGAGGACCCGGATTCGTTCTCTCCTTGCGGTTGGGCGCGGATCACTTCGATGCGCTGGCGATTGGTCGGCTGATCGTCATCTGCCGAGTCGTCGTCATCATCGGTCTCTCTCGGCAGCAGCTTTCTCCGTATCCTTCGACTGTTTGTCGTTTTTTACGGTTCTTGCCCTGCGATTTACGCTGAGCCTTCTTGTCTTTGTTCTGCTCCAGCTGTTTTCTCCTTTTGGCTTGGGTTTAGGCGGCTGGATCTTGTAATCCCCGCTTTCGATCGAGGAGAGGAACTGGGCGTAGAGGGATTTGCACTCGTCGTCGTGTCGTGTCCCTTCACGTCGTGATACTTGCAATGCTTCGTGAGATCGATGGGAGTTCTGGTCGGTCCTGGAGCCGAATCGACTTTAGCCACGAACACGCACCAGCACTCGGGGTACTGGGAGATGCATCTGGAGAGAGTCGGTCTCTCGCTGGTAAACATTCCACTTTTTTATCGTGCATGACCATGGTTGAGACAGGGGCGTTGTTCTCGTCCACGACGTAGAGGAGACCTCCTTTTTTGCCGCCGTTATCAGCTGGCGCGTGCTGGCGTGGCTCTGGCCGAGCACCCGCATTTTGGCTGCAACCGGCTTGGCAGCGTTCTGCTTCCGAATTATTGCCTTGGTGTCTTCTTCCATTCGGATGAAATTGTGAGACCGGGCAATAGCATCGGGAAGCGAAGTCGTGGGGTTGGAATACAGGTCCTTACGAAACTTCGAGTTGACGAGGAGAGTGTTCATCAAAGCGTCGATAGCGATGTGATCAGGGACGTCGACTCGGGAAACGATCGTCTTGAACTTTTCCATGTAGTCCTTGAGGCTTTGGTCCTTCGTTTGCGCCATATTCCACAGGCTGGAAGCGGTCGCTGCTCGCTTGGTAAACATGATGTAAGTCTTGAGGAATACAGCTGAGAGGTCTCGGAAACTGCGAATCGAGTTCTCGCTGAGCTGCGAGAACCAGGTTAGCGCTTGTTCGTTGAGGGTTTCGACGAAGAGAGCTGACAGTATCCCGCGTCCTCCTTCTCTTCGTCGGAAAGGCGAGCTCTGGCCATAGCTATGTTGAAGGCTGTCAGGTGCTCGACGGGGTCGCCACCGGGCTTGTACTCGGGGAGGCGGAGCTTCTCTATTTTGCGGAGCTGGACCCTGGTTAGCTCGCTAGCGAAGGGCGAGCGCGAAGTGGAGGCGATGACGCTGTCGATCTGAGGGGCTGCACTCGTCGCTTGGTGGATCTGCGAGCTCATTTGTTGAAGGCTGAGTTTGAGCTCAGCGATCTCGCGAATCGTCGTCGGATCTGCTGTCGTCGAAGTAGGGTAGACTGCAGGGGGCCCGTTTGGGTCAGCGTCGTCGACGGCGCGGTCCTCCGCCGGCGTTGGAGGGAAGAGATGCCGGCAGACGGGCTGGGAACGGTTTGTAGGCCCAGCAGGAGCGGTGAGAGCAGCTACAAGGGCAGCGAGCTGCTCGTTTGTTGTCTTCTGAACTTCTTCTTGATGTGCGAGACGAGCCATCACGGAGCTCATGAAGTCCGATGAGAGAAAGGGAGGAGGAGGCGGAGGCGTAAGCTCGGACGCTTCGCCGGAAGTGCCGGGGTTCGAGTCACCAATCGTCATATCGGTCTAGGAAACGTTACTCTGATCGGCCCACGGTGGGCGCCAATTGTTTAAGGTGAGTTTGGTCAACAGAAAATAGAAGAACTCAAGAGTGGGATGAACAGAGACGTTTTATTAGAGTCGGAATAACGAGGGTACAAGAGTAAGGAAAGCCGGCTAGTCGATGCTCGGCGAGCTCCTAGCCGGAAGTACAAGAGAACGGCGAGATACAAAGAGAATAAAGGAAACCCTAATCTGGCCGCAAGTCTGTCTGTCTATGTGGTGATACCCTTCCTTCTTGTCCTCAAACTCCTTATATAGTCTCCTAGGTCGGTTAGTCTCGACCTAATTCGCTTCCCTTTGGTCATGGGCTTTTCGATGTACAGGCCCAATCGGGATGACTGCTCGGCCCGAGCTGTTTTGTTGCTCGCTTCGGCTGCTCGTCCTCTAGCTAAAGTAGTCACGAGCCGAGTCGGGGTCAGTCGAGGAGCCGACGCCGAGCCGACCGC